>NW_022437023.1:9255164-9377210 GCF_009761245.1 Sapajus apella
AAAAAAAAAAAAAAAAAAAAAAGAGCCTTTTTGGAATGTTATTCTTTCTCTATAATGAACATGTGTATCTTTCTAATTGAGAAAAAATATGTTATGCTAACAGTTAATGCTCATAGAGTGCTTACTGTGTGCTAGGTACTGTTCGAAGTATCTTATGCAATTATCACAGTTATTTCGTGATGTGAGTGACGTGGGTACCATTGTTGTCCCCACTCGAGGAATGAGGAAACATAGGCCCAGAGAAGTTGTCTCTCGCTGAAGGTCACAGAGCTAATGAGCGGCAAGGCTGGACCAAGTCTGGCTGCACCGCCCCAACCCTGGGGCTGGTAGTTTGGCCTCAGTCCTGCATTCAGGGTGAGGGCTGCCACGTTTTGTTTTAGGAATTCTCAATGAAGAAGTCTTTCTACAATCAAAGAGTTTTAGCAGCTGATCTCTTTCATCCAGCCCAGGGCCCAGAGGGTGTCCGGGATGATGGAACAGTCTGGAATCCCCAAACACAGGCAGAAAAAAAAAAACCAAAAAACTCTACCCTTCCTCAAAGAGCAGAGATAATTTCCTGTACTCCCAGAAAAACACATGTCTGGCGGCTGAAACAACAAAGTGTGCAAGCCCAGAGGCTGGAAGGCCTGTTGAAGCCATTGATGACGCTCCGCGCCTTTGTGGTCGGAAGTTTTCTTCTAAAGCAGTCTGTTACACACCGTCAGTTGTGGGGGAGCTGCCCAGTCAGTCCTGGGGAAAGAAACTGACCACAAAACGAAGGCTTCCTGAACAGGTGCGAGGCTCCTGGAGGCAAAGGAAGGGCTTCATGGTCTCCTAGGAACCTTTCAGCCTTGGGAAGGGAAGAGAGGAAAAAATACCAAACTTGGGGTTGTTCTCAGCCCCCTCTGGCAGGGGAGCAGCAGAGGAAGACCTGACAAACAAGGAAACAGAACAAGGACCTCACATGATTCCCATGGACAAAGCCATTCCAAGTTACGGAGGTGGTCATGAGTCACTATAAGGCCTGGGGAGGGGACCTCAGATGGCCCAGGCCCCGAGTGAGAGGCGGAAAGGAGTCCTATGACTTGCAGGAGCCAGCAATCCTGCCCATATGATGCTGTGGGAAAGGCTGAGTGCTTGGGTTCAAGTCCTAGTCTTGGACTGGACTCAATGTCTGGACATGGCCTCAGTCTTCCTATCAGTCAGGCAGGGCTTGCCAGCTGGGGCCACGTCTTCCATAGAGCAGTTGTGCTCTAAGTGAGGAGGCTGGGTATGGAGGCTGTCTGCAGGTGTGAATATATGGGCAGAGAGGAGGTGTCACCATTCTGGTCACTATTCAATGTTGCTCCATCCAGGTCCACTGGGGGCTTCCCTGCACAAGTTTCTTTTGGGGAAAGGGTCCCATCCATTCACCCATTCATTCACACACACACACACACACACACACATACACACCCCATCTGAAAGCCCAGACTGGGGCAGAACAGCCTAGTGGTAACCCCAGCCTCAGTCTCTCCTTACTAGATAGGGGCAGGAAGGCCTCAGGCCAGCTTTTCCTATTACCAGCTGCCCTCTGTTTCCTCTCCAAAAGCCTTGGGTCCTCTAAATTTTTCTTTTCCAAAGCTTGTATATCATGTCATTCACTGCAGATGAGAGAGGCAGGTGAGCAATAGCAATGCCCACCTCTTTGGGTTCTGAGGGATAAGTAGCCAGAGTGTTTAGCATAGTTCCTGGCACACTGGAGATACTCCATCATGTAGCTTTTTATTATGTTAGCTGGCAACTTCCGATACTGAAACAGCAAACTCAAGATTACCTGGTAAGTGTGCACTGTTTGACTGGAAGGTCCTTGATACCAGAAGCAGAAATGAGGTCAATGGCACACGTACATGCTTTTAATGTTTTTAATGCCATGTTTTGGTCTTTTTCCCTTTCCATGAGGTGTCATTTATCCTAGCAAAATGCATAGATTTGTAGTGTACAGCTCAGTGAATCTTTACAGGCATGTGCCCTTGTGTAATCACTGTTTAGATCAAGATGGAGAATGTCACCCTCACCCTGGCAGGTACCCTCCGGGACCCTGTCCTGCCTCACCATGGCTGAGTGCTGCTGGTCTCCAACAGCACACAAAGGCTGCCATGCAGGATGTGGCCTTCTGTATCTTTCATGGAACGGAACTGCTCTGCCAAGTGAGCAAATTTGCTATGGACTGACCAACCCCTATCTGTGATGAATAAAGATCAAGAAACAAAGAATGAATTACATGAGGAAGCGGAGGCTCAAGATGGGGGACCTGCACAATACGCCTCTGTTGCAGCAGAGCAAGCCCCCAGGATGCATTCTGCACGCCTCTCCTGGACCCCCTGCAGGGATGTGCCGGCCTGGGGGCAGGGGCAGTCAGGTGCTTGTTTTTAAATCTCTGAGCACCAGCAGGAGGTGGGGAGGAGGGAGAGGAAGGAGAGGAGAGAGGAAGGGCGGTCACACAAGCTCCTGGCCCACTTAATGGCCTCCCGTTCCCACAGCTCAGGCCCATCAGCCCCAAGTTTCAGCTCACATCCCACAGGAAAGGGTGGGAACTGGCGCCTCCTGGCTGGCCAGCCTGTTGGCCCACATCAACAGGGGGAGCAGCTTCAAAGGCCTTTGCAGACCAGGGAGTCACCCTGTCCTGTCCCACAGGGACCAGCTGGGCCCTGGCAAGGAAGACTGCCACTGGGCATGGCAGGACAGGGACAAGGGGACATGTAGCTGAAAGGAGAAACCAGAAAGGGATTCCACCCCTGTGATATGCACAGATTATCCCAGAAACCCACGTAGACCCTCTGTCTCTCTGTGTCTGCCTCTCTCTTTTTCTCTTCTTTCTCTCACACATGTACACACATGCATGTGCACACTTGTGTAGCTGCATCCCTCAGCTGCCCCTTGCAGTCTAAGGATTTCCTTAGCACGCAGCCACCTTTCTCCTGGGTTGGGGAGTGGTGAGACTGAAGCCCACCCCTTGCGCCCTGGCACCCACCTTTTGGGCACTCCATCCGCTCCGGCCTCCTATGTCTACCGTGCTTTGTTCTCTAGCTGTTTCCTTGCCACCTACCAGTCTCCTCTGCTACAAGGAAGCTTCGGAGAAATCACTTTCCTTCTTCAGAACCTCCACGCCATCTCACCCATCAGACTTTCCAGAAAGGGATGCAGGGCCCTCAGGGGCTGCTGGTCCCATGAGTCCCACACACTCAGTTATCACCCACTCCAAGCAAACGCTCTGAGTCTCTCTCACATTTCACTGTGCAGGGGACCTCTGTTCAATCATTCATCCCCACAAACACCTGACGGGACAGACAGCAACACCAGCAGGATAGGAAACCGAGACTCAGAAAGGTTAAGTAGGCGCAGTGGCTCATGCCTATAATCCCAACGCTTTGGGAGGCCGAGGCAGGCAGGTCACTGGAGGTCAGGAGTTTGAGACCAGCCTTGTCAATACAATGAAAGCCTGTCTCTACTAAAAATATAAAAATTAGCTGGGCATGGTGGCGCATGCCTATAGTACCAGCTACTTGGGAGGCTGAGGCAGGAGAATGGCTTAACTCAGGAGGCAGAGGTTGCAGTGAGCTGAGATCGCACCATTGCACCCAGAGTGAGACTCCATCTCAAATAAAGAAGGGGTAAGCAGCTTGTCAGAGGTCACACTGCAGGAACACAGTGAAGTGGGGATTCGAGCCCAGGCCTCTCAGGTATGTGGCCACCACCAGCTCCGGCCCAGAGGAGGAAACCTGGGGCCCACAGGAAAGGTCTCCCCATGTAGATGGCTTGTTGTCCCCTGCACTCCCAGCCCTGCCCCACTCCCCCATGCCATGTCACCTTCAGTGAATCCTACAGAGGTTCCCCAGAGAGGCCTGCATGCTCCTCAGCCCTCCCAGACCCCGCCCACACATACTCTTTTGCTAAACAGCCAAGACATCCATGCCCAGGAGGCTCAGAGGGTGACAAATCTGAATCTCACTGAGACGATTAGCCCACCCGAGGTCCTGGATAGGGGGGTGGAAGGGGAGGCTATATAAAGTAGGCCAGACAGAAATATGATTCCAGGGATCAGAGATCTGGCACCGGACCATAGTGAGGTGAGAGTGGTAAGGGTTGGAAGGAGTGGGGCTCAGCCATAGATGGCTCCTAGGACAGGAAAGCGGCCTGAGGGGGAGAAAGGAGGCTTAGACACTGGGACTCCACATGCCCACAAGCACCCTCTGACCCACCCCAGCAGACCTGCTCGCCTCCCCTGCAGGGAAGATCAGCTAAGTTTTCATGGATGCTAAGTCAGCCTATGTGGTCACTGAGGTCCCTCCCCAGGGAAGATGAGGCCTAAGACTCTGATTGGCCAGTTCATGCCATTGTTAATTTGGGGCCCACAAGCTCTGACTCTCTGAGATGAGTCTTGTTTTGCAAGGGCTCCCTCAGCCCCCACGGGTCCAGCACAAAAGCCTAGCTAAGGACAGAGTGGGACTGGAAGACCAGCAATTGGCTATGCACCACCCAGTATGACCTCGGGCAAGTCCTGCCCCCTCTCTGGGCCTCGAGGCCCTCACAAATAACATGGAGAGGCTGGGTGGGACCTCTCATAGGCTCCCCACCGTCTGCCTGGTGTGCTGACGGTTCTGGAAGCATGGATGTGCACAGGGCTGGTCCAGTAGAATTGGCCTGAAGAGCCAGGCACCGCTTTCACCGCCCCATGTGCTGGCTGCCCCTGCAGTCGGGAATTCCCTCTCCAGAGCCATGGCAGCCTTAGGACATGGCCTTTGCTTTTCCATCTTCTCAGGAGAAAAGAATCCACACTCCAGCATCTTCTGCTAGCTGCCAACTGCTTAGGGCAGGGAAGGCTCATTGACTCCAAGTATGAGAAGAGGCGGGCACTACAGACACAGCCGGGCACACAGCTGGCACACAGAGCAGCTTCTGGCTCCTGGTCCCAAACCCAGCCACAGGCCCAGGCCTCCCTGCATCTGTCCTGAGTTGGCTAATAACGGCTCTCAGGGTCCCAGTACCTAAGCCACCTCCGCCTCAGCCCTCCCTGCCCCAGGCCCAACGTCCTTAGAGCACTGCAACCCCACCAGTGCCTGGCTCCTGCCCCTGCTCCTGGGGCTGCTCCTCCTTCATCATCTGCTGCCCCAGCCTGGCCCCCAGCCTCCCCCGTCTCCCTGTGGCTGGTCTGCTGCAAAGAACAACTCCCTGCCTTTGTTAAGAGTCAAACCTGCTTCTGAGTACTCTGGAAACAACCACTGTACCACTGAAGGAGAGGGGGATGGGGGAAGAAGAACGAAAACACCTATGAGCACGGACAACTGCATTCAGTTCACAGAAGGTGGCCCGCTTTCCCTCAGGTGCAAACCAAGAGGCATTATGACTACGCACACTGAGTGTTTACTATGCACCAGGCACTGTTCTGCGTAGCTGTATATTACTGATTTAGCTCTCACCACAACTCCATCCACCATGCCAGAAGCATTAACATCTCCCTGTTTTACGGAGGGGCAACTGAGTCACAGAGAAGCTGAAACTTGCCCGAGGTCACACAGCTGGTAGGTAGCGGAACTGGGGCATCTGGTCTCCGTGTGTGCCCACAGTGTGCTGGGCACCCCTGCGGAGTCTGTCTGGAAGGTGCCACAGGAGGCAGGTAGCGGGTCTTGAACCCATTAGTGAAGGGGCCCTTGGCTAAGCAGGTGGAGGCGGGACACCAGCATCCCTCAGCTCGTTTCCTCTAGAACTACTCCCATTCAGACCCTCCTTCCCCTCAAGATACCCCTTCCACCCAAAACCACCCAGGACTACCCTTGCAGTTCTGGACAGAGTCCCAGCCCCCACCTCCACCTCCACCACATCGTCTGTCCTGAACCCACCCTCCGGAAGACAGCTGGGCTGAGGGATCACGAATATGCTCTGGACCCTGACAGACCAGCATTCAAATCTGGCTTTGCCATTTGGCAGCTTTGTGACTGGGAGCAGGTGCTTAACCGCTCGGAGCCTCAGTTTCCCCATCTGTAACACAGGATGGCAGTAATGCCACCTTCCTCAGAGCCAGCGAGGGGGTAAATGGAAGTGAAGTATGTGATGTACCTAGCACCTTGGAGGTGGTCTGTATTAGCTCCCTGCTTGGGTGACCACTGACAATCTGGCTGCACAGTGAGGGCCTTAGATGGGAGACGGCCTCTTAAGGCATCGCATGCCGTGTTTGCTGGTTACAAACAGACTTGCAGGCCCTGCCCAGACCCATTGAGTTAGAATCTACATTTTAACAAACTGCCCTGGGAGGTGTGTGGGCACATTAAAAGAAACTTCCCTTGTTGCCTTCTGGGGACTTGGTTCCCTGGTTCCAAGCATGAAAATTGGTGACGGGTGGGAGGACACAGCTGGGAAGCACAGGCTCCTGATGGAAGCACAGAGCTATTTTAAAGGACAGGCAGGGCCTTTCTGAGCCCCACAGGGAAGCTGAGCAGCCTGATTCTCAGGCCCAAAAGCCAAGGCAGAGGCCAGAACGCAAGGCTGCAGTGGGCTCAGGCTCACAGGTGCTGGAGCTCTGGCCCATGCAGGAGGGGAAAACAGTCCAGATCTGTGGGGAAACAGCTTCAAAGCTCATACGGTTACCAGTGGAGAAGCAACCCAGATGCACCCATTCATGCACACACCACCTCTTACACACTAACCACTGTCCACACATACACACTCATCATCACACACACACCACACCAGGACTTGCCTGCCTGCCCAAAAAGCAGCTCCAGCAGAGAGCAGACAGCCTTGGGGACAGTGTGTGCCTGGGCCTGTGTGCTCCACAGGAGACCTGGGAGTGCGGAGACCCCTACAGCAGGCCTAGGAGCCCACTCTCTTCTCTACATGGCTCTGCCTCTACCTCCTACCTCCCTAAACCCCAGCTCCATCTAAGCAATGAGAAACCTAAGTACTGCTCGCCTGAGGCTGGCAACCAAATTTTAATTGGTCACCTGCCTGCTAACTCCTGCTCTCCTCCAACACACAAACATTGTCCCCACCAGGTTGCCAAGGGGTAAACAGCAGAGTGGGGCTCTGACCTCAGGGTTCCCTGAGAGGCAGCCATACTGCAGGCCTGTACCTCACTCCATGCACACTCACACAGGACAGCTGTAAAGCCCACCCCCTCCCCAACCACACGGCTTCCGAAGGGCCAGGGACCCTCATCCACCCTGTCCATGAAGAGATGACAGCTCGCAACTCCACTCCGGTTTTCAGCTCAGAAACACAGACTCACTAACCTCTTTCACCACCGCAGGGCCCCCCCAGGCTCAGATGGGCTCCAAAGAAACTCTAAATTGTGGGCAGAACCCCAAGCAGGCCTAGAATGACCAAAAAAGAACCATCAACTTGCGGGGGGGGGTCAGTTGGGCTGTACCAGGGTGTGTGATTTCATGGGTTCTGGAAAGGCCCTCAGCCCCAAAATATCTTCCCTCTGGGTCCGGAAATCCCTCCCAACCCTCTGAGATTCACTGCCGGGAGAGGCTCCCACCTGAAGCTCTCGTCAGCTCACACCCCTTGGGAGAGGCAGCTGACAGCTGGCCTGAGAGCCGCCAAAGATGGGCAGGGGGAGGGTGGGTGCCAGGCCTGGTGACCGTCATCTCGCCAGGGCCGCCTGCCCATGAGTTCCCACCGGGAGAGGGCGCTTGTCCTCCTCAACCCCAGGGCGCTGGTCCCCAGAATCCAGCGCCTCTGGCCAGGGAGAGGGGCCCAGCAAGGAGAGGGGCCTCAGCATGGCCCTCCGTGTCCATGCCAGGGAAAACCAAGGCCTGCTCCAACTGTCCCCTTGAGGAAGCTAAAGTGCCAGACAGCAGGAGGGGATGGGAGCCCTGAGGGCAGGGCGGTGGGGGCAGAAGGGGGAATTAACCAGGTTCCAAAATAGCACAGTTGGTTCTGCCTCACTTCACCCTGTGCAATGTCTGGCAGCTTCTGCTTTCGATCTGAGTCACGCCTGGTGGGGGCAGGACGGGGCAGCCAGTGCTGGCAGAGGCCGCTAGACAACACAGGCAGTGGCCTGGGAACTCAGCCAGGGGCTCTTCTCCCTCACAGCACACACCTATACCCACCCCCAGACCCCTTTACCCCCATCCGGCCCAAAAGCTGGGCTTCTGGGAAGAGCTAACAGGGGCACAAAGTTCAGGGGGCTCCCATGCCTGAATCCTATCCCAGCCCTGGGCCCACCCCATATCCCCAAATGCTGTCAGCTGCCCTAGACCCAGAACTCAGCTTTGCTTCTGCCCTGTCCAGGTGCCCTCCGGCTGGCATCCCCACCCCATCTCCATCAGAGAGCCAGAGGAAACCTGACCTGAAAGCCCCCATCTTCCCCTAACAGAGGAGAAATGGCCTCCTAGGGCAACATTCCAATGGCCCACCAAGCCACCGACCACCCGATGGAGTGAGTTAGCTGCCCCCTACCTGTCCTCATGTCTCCTCAACGGAGGAAAATGGCAACATTCCAATGGCTCACCAAGCCACTGACCACCCGATGGAGTGAGGGAGCTGCCCCCACTGGCCCCCATGTCCCCCGCCCACACCCAGGTATGAGAGGAACGGGAAGCAAAATTCACACACACTTCCAGCCCCTTTCCTGTCCTTAAACACTATAATAAGCACTGTGCCTTTACCAGGACAGAGAGAGGAGTCAGATACCTTGAACTCTGCGTGTGGTGGGATAGGGGAGGAGCTTCGGGAAGTCTGCTCTCCGTCATCACTCTCTTCCACTCATCTGGGCTCCATGCCCGCCTGCCTCCCCAGCCCCAAGGCTCGGACCTGCTCTGCTTTCCCCCATAGTGGTGAGACCTAGGCAGCAGCTGCCTTACACCTTCTCCCTGGACCCAAGATGCTTGAGCTCAAACCCGAGACATAAACCCCACCTTCCAATGCCTGTACCAATCCTCTCCGTCCTCCTCACAACAACACGCCTGCCTGGAGTAAGTGCAGCCACCTTCCTATCCAAGTGGCAGAGTACGGAGATGGTAGACTCAGGCTGCCACGGCTGGGCCTGCCCACAGGATAGGGAATGGCACAGGCAGGCACACTCCTGCCCCCGCCACCTCAGCACATGCACCCAGAGCAAACCTGGTTTGGAAATGAAACATCAAGGGGAAAGGCTGGGGCTGGCAGCTGGAGGAAGTCAGAGGGGCTGTGATTTGGCGTGCCTGACTGTGGCCTGGGACCACATCTCCAGCCGGAGCATACTGCCAGGCCCAGCCCGTGCCCCATACCCATCTCCTGCCCATCTCTACCCCCCCACCCCCGAAGGCCTTACCTACACACCACTTTCCTCTTTTAATTCCTCCCATTCCCTCAGCGCTATAGAGCGTAAGACCTGTAGCCTGAGTCTGGGAGGTCTGGGGATAGCAACAGGTGGAGCCCAGGGGGAGAAGGCTCCTCTCCAGGAAGCAGGCATGACTGAGCCGGTGCCAGAGCAAACAGGTATGCCATTGCACAGAATGACTCCTCCACCGAAATGCCCCTGAACTGCACCCTGTTCCTGACAGACACACAGAGGGAGGGTCCTAGGAGGCTCAGTTCCAGGCTGACTAAAAGGCAGCCACGTAGCAGCCATGGGCCCAGGGGAAGAGGAGGGGCAGTGAGAGAAAGGAAAAGGAAGTCAGAAAAACCACTCCAGTCAGTCTCAGGATGCTAGAGCTGGGAGGGAAGTGGAAGATGGCTCTAGGCGCCCAGCACGTCTGTGCCTCCCTCTAGGAGAGGATACCACAGCACAGGGGCATTGCTGGCCTTGCACGAGGCCTGGGAAGGGCGAGCTAGTATCTGGCACATGGCAGGTGCCTCGGTCGTGTGGGTCACTTTCCTCTGCTGTGAGTGCCTGGAGGCATCCCGACAGCTTCCTCTTTTTGTCCATGGCACCGTGTAGATGCTCCTTAAGTATCTGTAGAACACAGTGAGTGTGGAGCTGGCGACTGGGGAAGGGTCTGCCTGGGGAAGCCTCTTGGACATAGAAAGGGTAATGTGGGAAGAGGGCTTGGCAGGCCCCCAGGCCTGGGCTTGATGAGGTTGCGGGAGCTGTCAGGGCCCCAGCCACACTCTCTGGGCACTCACGATAGCAAAAGTACCCTTCTGGCCAGGCACAGTGTTTCATGCCTGTAATCCCAGCACTTTGGGAGGCCAAGGTGGGCAGATCACCTGAGGTCAGGAGTTCAAGACCAACCTGACCAACATGGAGAACCCCTGTCTCTACTAAAAATACAAAATTAGCTGGGTGTGGTGGCGCACGCCTGTAATCCCAGCTTCTCTGGAGGCTGAGGCAGAAGAATCACTTGAACCCATGAGGCAGAGTTTGCAGTGAGCCGAGATCGTGCCATTGCACTCCAGCCCGGGCAACAAGAGCAAGACTCTGTCTGAAAAAATAAAAAATGAAAATGCCCACCTGAGGACTTCTAGCTACTAGCACCTGAATTGGTGCCTGGACCAATGAAGTTAGCACCCTCCCTTCCCCACCACCTCTTAGCCAAAGACCCCTATCACTGGGTTGGGCATCTCTAAAGCATATTCTGCAGAGACCTCCAAAGGCAGTGAGCCTCAGATGCCCACAGTCACCTGCTCCTTCACATACATTTTATCAGCTTCCTTCCCTTCCTGTCTCACAAATCCTACTCTACCACTGGGCTCCCTGGGGGGGCCTCCCAAATAAACTATTTGCACTCACATCCCTGTCTCAGCCAATGGGCCCTGAAGAGGCAGTTATGACCTGACATTGAACAGCTAACTCTAAAGCTTAGAAATAATGGCCAATAAAAGGGCCGAGTAATGCAAGCTGGCCCATCCTACAGTGAAGCAGAGAGGCAGGCGTGTAAGACCCAGTTGCTGGGGAGACTGGTCAAGCTGGATGCAATGGCCAAATGTGTACCTGGAACTTCCCCACCTGGGGAAAGGTAAGAATGCCCTCAGAAGCAGAGCTGGGAAGGTGGAGAGAAGACAGCAGGACTTGCCCGAGTTTCAAGTTGCATGGGGAGTTCACTGAGGCCGAGAGCAACCTTAACGACCTGGTGTCAGAATATCAGTAATACCAAGACGCCACAGCTGAGGAGGAGGAGGAGTGTGAGGAATGTGCTGAGGAGGAGGTAGCCTAGAAGCTTCCTTTTCCAGGTAAAGGGAGAAGTAGCGCGGATTCTTTAGTGTATTCTGATAGCCATTGTTACTTCTTTGTACCTCTTTAAGTCTTTATATCTCCTCCTGCTACATTTTAAAGCATTATTATAGTGTGTAGTCTGGCCTAATAAAGTATTTTTATGGCAAAAAAAAAAATGTTTTTACCCCCCCATACTGGGGGTAGTGATGGCAACATTAGGTTACTGGTAGCAAATGCCAGTAGGGCTAGAAGCCCAGCATCGCCTTCTGCCCCCAGGCTGCTCCTAGGATGGAGCTATAGAGCTCCAGCATTCCAGAACCTTGGTATGCCCATTCATTCAATAACACAGCTGTTATGTTCCACACTTAGAACTAGGCACTGGTGACACCAAGAGAGGCCATTCGATTAAACACTAAGAGTGTGTGTTTTGCAGCAGGTCGAGCTGAATCCCAGATCTGTCACTAATAGCTGTGTGACTTTCATCAACTTACTTAACTTCCCAGGGTCTCAGTATCCTCATGTGTAAAATAAGGACAACATCCAGCTTGGAAAGTTTCTGTAAGGATTAAACGTAAAGTATCTAATACAGTACCTGGCACAGGATAGACGCTCAGTAGCTATCTGATGGATGCAGGTATGTAATGGATGGATGGATAGAATGGATACATGCATAAATGGATGGGTGGATGCATGAAAAGGTGGAAATCATGGTGGATGGGTGGATGGATGGATGGATGAAAAGGTGAACATAATAGAGGAACACATGCATGGATAGATGGATGGATGTTTGAAAGGAAAAAAGCACTAGTGTCTGCATTGTTCCCATCTGGTTCAATATCCCTTTCCACTAAATTTATTTATTTGTTTTTATTGTTTATGTTTGAAACAGGGTCTCACTCTGTTGCCCAGGCTGGAGTGCAGTGGTGCAATCACAGCTCACTGCAGCCTCACCCTCCCAGGCTCAAACAATCCTCCCATCTCAACCTCCCAAGTAGCTGAGACCACAAGTGTGTGCCACTACACCCCACTAATTTTTTATTTTTTTGTAGAGATGGGGGTCTAGTTATATTGTCCAGGCTAGATGTGAACTCCTGGTCTCAAGCAATCCTCCTGCCTCGGCCTCCCAAAGTACTAGTCTTTCCACTAAATTTATAAACAAGAAAACAAGATCCCATCACTCCCTAATTTATCTACTTTGAAAATCTATATTTTCATTAAACAGGATGACAAATATAAAGTAAAATCCTTATTTATTTTTTCATTTTTATTTTTTTGAGATGGAGTCTTGCTCTGTCACCAGGCTGGAGTGCAGTGGCACGATCTCAGCTCACTGCAACCTCCGCCTCCCGGGTTCAAGCGATTCTCCTACCTCCGCCCCCTGAGTAGACTATAGGCACCCGTCACCATGCCTGGCTAACTTTTTATATTTTAGTAGAGATGGGGTTTCACCATGTTGACCAGGATAATCTCGATCTCCTGACCTCATGATCCACCTGTCTCAGCCTCCCAAAGTGCCGGGATTATAGGAGTGAATCACTGCCCCTAGCCAGTAAGATCCTTCTAATGGGCCTTAGCCACATAACTGGGGCAGGTCATTCCCTGAAAGGTGTATAGACCCACATCAGAATAGAGGATATCCTCCTGGCTCAGTTGCCTTCATAGCAGCTCCCACCACATGATCACGCCATGCCGGTATCCATCTCTCACCAAGTCCAACTCCACCCAACTCTTACTCCAGGGAAGGTGAGTCAGGAACCAGGTAAAGGAAGGGGAAGTCAGACAAAAGCACAGCAGGGAGAACAGGCCAGGATGGCCAAGGAGAAGAAGCCAAGAACAGAACGCAGGAATTTGGGAGGAGGGTGACTAGGGATCAGAGAGAAGAGGCTGAAGGGAGGAAAGGATTTATTGTCTTTGGAGAAATGAAGAAAGAAAATAGTCCTCAGAGAACAAGGGGACAGAAACAACACAAAATGGACTGAGCAACATAGAAAGATCATTTCCCTGCTCCGTCACCCCCAACGGCTTTCCACTACCCATCAGATAAAGTCCAAGCACTCTAGTTGGGCCTCCAAGGCATGCAGGATCCCTCTCCCTAAATAAGCGCTGGGTGCAGCCAAGGAGACCTACTTGCTCTCTCACCTCAACCCAGTCTGGGTCCCCAGATGCTCCCCCTAGTTCCTCTCCCACAGATTATCCAACTCTTCTTCCTCTCTGGAAGCCCTGCTCCAGGGCCTCCTCCTCCTCCTCCAGGCAGCACACCTTGACTTCACCTCCTCTGATCACCATTTAGGGACAATTACTTACTCTGTTTCAAGCCTGGGTCTGTGTCTGATGCAGGAATATAAGGATGAATAAGACAGCCCCTGCACTATGGTACTTACAATCCAGCTTGGAAAAAACATCATTATCTGGTATCATATATTGTATTTCTCCTACCACTATGGATACTACTAAAACTTGTACTGAGTACTTAACCATCTATCAAGGATGGCTTCTAAGGGCTTTATCATGTATTAATTCATTTGCCCTTCCCAGTGACACTGGGGAGTAGGAAATACTACTGTATTCATTTTGCAAATGAAACCGGTACAAATAAGTCACCTGTCTGGTTTTCTCAGCTGCAGTGTGAGCTCCGTGAAGGCTGTCCCTTGGTTTCCTCCTCTCCCACACAGGCTCCAGGTAGAGGACACTCGGACATGACCATCTGGGCTCAACGTGTCCACTGCTGTCGCCTTGGATGAAGATATGCTGACTGGTCAGTGGGAACGATGTAGATGCAGGAAAATGAGCGCCAGCAGAATGGAGGGGACAGGCCTTCCAGGTGAAGTATGAAGGGACACAGTCTCAGTGTCCCTTTCCAGCATCTCTCTTCCCCGCCTGTCCCCAAAGTCCAGCCCTAGCATTTCACAATCCTACAGTCACTGCAGAATGCCCTGTCCCTTTGCTAAGAGGGCCAAGATGGTATAGAAGGAGGGAGCCAGGCTTCATGTCCAGGACAGACAGGGGAGCAAAAGGGTGGGCTGTTGGAGAAGGGAGGAGCCCTTCAGCCCCACCCAGCCCCAGGGGGTCAAGGCTCTCCGAGTGAACAAGCTGAGCCTGGAAAGTAAAACACAGGGCAGGCCCCAAAAGGGTCATGTCTGGGAACCCTTACCTTGGCAGGGGGTAGGGGAATGGGGCCTGTGGCAGAGGCAGGGCCCTCATGGCACAGAGCTGGGCTGCCCACTTGGCAAGCTCACCCAGCTCAGAGGCCTCTTCGGGCTGGGAAAGCTGAGGAGGTGGACGGCTCAGATCCAACTTAGAATAGAAGCATCAAGAGGCATTGAGTGGGGTTCTGGGTGGGTGAAGGGGGCTTCGCACCAGCCTATGGAGCTCAGGAGTCGGGGTCCAGTCCCCAGGCCTGGTCATACCTCACCTCGATTTTCCTATCCCCTCCCAGAAGGCACAGTGGATATACAGTGTGGGTAGAGCAGGGAAACTGAGGCATAGAGCCTGTGCTCCAGCTCTGGAAACCTGCTCTGCCTGTCCGGCCACCAGCACCATCCTTGAAAATGAATCCCCATGCTTCTCAAAAGAACACAGGACTCCAAATCCTACTGTTCCAGGGTCCTCTTCCACCCAGGGACATGTATTTTCCAGAAAGAGGCTCCCCAAAGTGAGGCTGTGGAAAGAGGGCACCCATGCCCCAGTCTGGGATTGGGTGGGGAGCATGGTAAGAGGCTCAGGCACGGTTCTGGGTTCAAACCCCAACTCTGCCACTCATTAACCACGGGGCCTTGGGCAAGTTACTGAAGCCTCCCAGGGCCTCAGTTTCCTCCTCTGAAAACAGGGCTAAGTCTCCCTGCTCTTGTCTCTCATCATTGATAGTTTCTCAAGTATCCAAAAGGTCCTGGCGCCCCACCCAGGACTCATACCCCTAATTATTAGTCTTCCCCCTTCCTCCTCAAGGTCTCAAGCCCTGCTAGGGGCTGCTGAGGAGTTGACGGAGCCACTGCTGTTGATAGGGCCGGTGCCAGGCCCTCGGCAGGCACGGGGCCCAGGCACACAATGGGGCTGTGTGTGCACCCAGCGTTACTCTGGAGTGGAGTTGAGCAGGCTGGCATCTGGGATCAGGCCAAGAATTCATGTCTCTGGAGAATGCCTCCCCACCCCCTCCCAGACAGCACAGCTCTATCCAGGGGTGGGAAAGCATCACCCACTCTCCCACTCAGCCCAGGAAGGGAATGGGAACTTGCCTTGGTGGCAGGTACTGGGGAACGGGGACTCCTGCGTCTAGCCACTGGCTGGGCTGCTCGCTTGTGAAGCATTTTGGACCCATTATGTAATCTGGGGCTGCAGCCTCCTTGGTGGCCAAAGGGAGGGTGAAGTCTGCAGGGCCAGGAGAAGGAGCAAGAGAAGTCTGGCTGTGATCCGTGCCCATACAGAGGGCCTCAGTCCTCCCTCCACAGCTTACCAAGGCCCTGGGCTCAGCACAGGTTTTCTGAGGCACCCAGGACTCCTGGCTGCCCAGCCTGTACTAGGCCAGGAGAGGAGCTGGCTTACTCCCCAGGGGAATGAGTCACCAGCCGGCTGCAGCCAGGATGGCAGGGCGGGCGGTGGGCAGGTGGAGCTTGTCCTCTCCTTTCCCTGGCAGGTCTTCTCAAGCTGGAAAGCCGTTCGGCTGGTATCAGTGCTGACCACAGCATCCCAGACCAGGCCTCATCGGGCCACTTCCTCTGGTGCAGGGACCGCCTGACCACAGGATTCAGGGGACTTGATCTCCTCCTGGTCCCTATACTGACTCACTCTTGTAGCTCTAGGCATAGGGAGCCCACTACTCTGACTGTCTCTGAGACGGTGTCAGGCTGCAGGGAAGGACAGCCACCTACCTCCAGGGAGAAATGGGGTCTTAGGTGAGGAAGGAGGGGAGAACTCAAGCACCTGGTGGGCAGCAGGGAAAGGCAGACAGCCAGGCCACCTTACTCCTCAGGTTGTGGGCAAAACAGGGAGGGTCCCTTTGCATGAATCATTTTCTATTCTCCCCAGAGCCAGGAGGCACCCAGGAACAGGAGCTAACTGGCCCTGCTCCGTGGCTGGCTAGGCATGTGGCACCCTCCCTCACGCCCAGTCATAACAACACGGATAGGCGCCCTGATGCATGCCACCCACACTCCCTGAAGGTCACACACAAAGTCACAGTGGCAGCCTAGCCCAGTGGACACAGTTGGATGGCCACCCATCCCCTGACACCCACAGGAACCTCCCAGCCTGAGCTAGCGCGGGCCACACCACACCCTACAGGCCCCAAACAGTGCCGAGTCTGGGAGCATCTCAGCTGGGAGGGCTCCTTCCTGGTCAGAGGGCAAGGGCCTTTCCCTGCCAAGACCACTGCACTGAGTCCTGTGTGTGCGTGTGCGTGTGTGTGTGTGTGTGTGTGTGTGTATGTGCTTCTACCATCTGGACCCTGAGAAATCATCCCCATGCCCTGAAAAAGGAGACTGTGGGAACCAAAGGGCCTTCAGAACCTGAGCCCATCATGATTATTTTCCAGATGAACAAACTGGAGCTTACATTGGAACCCAGGCTGGGGTAGCTTAAGGCTGGTCAGACAAAGCAGAAGACGGGGAAGAGGGAGCAGAGATGAGAAGGAAGAAAAGGGAGGAAGGGGAAGATTCACCACCACATCAGAGTATAGCCTTGCTGGTACCATTTCATTCATTCATTTCAAACATTTCTTGAGCACTTACTATGTGCCAGCACTGTGGCAGGGACCTTTCTGCCCATATCACCACTCCCTCCTTTGAGACACTGCTTCTGAGATGGACTATTGTCTTCAGGGGACCCCCTATTCTGAAGGTCCCGGGAAACTGCGGCAGCACGCCAAGCTCTACCCTTGAGTAGCAGCTCATCCCCAGAGAGGCCCCAGAGGCAGCCTCCTCTGCACCCCACACCCTGAGGGACTCCAGCCCTCAGGGAATCTAGTGACCACAGCACACCAGACCCCGACATACAGGTTGGCACCCCTCCAGGAATCCATGCCAAGTCAGAGGGCACAAGACATCAGGCGACAAGGAGCCCGGGAGTCACCTACCAGAAAGGCCCAGGTTGATTTTAGCAGCAGAACTCCTGTTTTCAGACAAAATCTGCCTGGATCCTCAATACGTGAAACACGAGGATGAAACAGCTCCATGGAGCAGCAGGAGTCAATATGAGGAGCAGGAGAGCATCGTGGGGGGTGGGGAGGACCATCTCACTTGGCCTCCAACCAGGTCCTCCCCCACACTCCCAGACAGTCCCCGAGGCACCTTCTGGGATTGTGAGGAAGAATGTGAAACACAGTTTTCTTTGGCTTTTCCCTGTTGCGGAAGCCTGGAGGAAGGAGGAAGGGTGTGTGGACCACACCGCTCAAGGAGAGCCAGGACTACAGCCCCAGCCCTCCAGACTTCCAGGCCAAGCTGTTCTCCATGACTCTCAAGACAACAGGACCCCATCCTACACATGGGAAAGAGACACAGCAACACCCCTACTCCCAAAAAAGTCTCACTGAGCACAGTGGCTCATGCCTGTAACCCTAGCACTTTGGGAGGCCGAGGAGGGTGGATCACCTGAGCTCAAAAGTTCAAGACCAGCCTGGCCAACATGGCAAAACCCCATCTCTACTAAAAATACAAAAATTAGCCAGGCGTGGTGGTATGCACCTGTAATCCCAGCTACTCCAGAGGCTCAGGCAGGAGAATCACTTGGACCCAATAGGCGGAGGTTGCAGTGAGCCGAGATCATGCCACTTTACTCCAGCCTGGGCAACAACAGACTGAGACTGTCTCAATTGAAAAAAAAAAAAAAAAAAAAAAAAGTCTCATGGATTCAGGTCCTATTACGCTCTCGGGAAGGGGCAAAATGCTCCATGTACATCATGCCTATGGCCCAGGTATTATCATCTCTTTCTTGTACATAAAGAAATGGGTGTTGAGAAAGATGAAGTGACTCGCCCAAGGTCACCCAACCTATAAGTGGCAAAGCCCAGACTCCAGCCCGGCACATAGGTCTCGTCCCCCACTGCAGCCTTGCAGACATCACCACCGTCATGATGCCTAGGTATAACCACTTCCTCTGAGCGCCACTGCAAGCTTCATCTCACTCAAAAAAAAGCTGAGAAGTCTCCTACCCAACTCACCCCAACAGGATGTCACATACGGAGATTCTCAGTAATACAGCACTTCCACGGCTACTAATGACGCCACCTCTCTATTATACAGCACTTTCTATTTAGGCACTTCGTACAGTATTATCTTACTGAATCCTCATAACACTACACTCCCATCTCCATTTCACAGAGAAGGAAACTGAGGCATACAGAGATTGATGAGTTGCCCAAGTTTACACAGCTAGGAAATAGCCAAGCCAGCATTCAACCCCAGGCAGTCTCACCCCGGCACTACACCCCTCCCTATAGTGTCTGCTGGCTCCCCCTTCAGTGGTAGCTGTCACAAGCAACCTGGTTTGGGGTTTGCCTCCCTCCTCTGAAGCCTCTCTGCAGAAGTCAGAGGCCAACTGGACCCCTGAGGGGTGAATGTGGGAAAGCCTATCTGATGAGCACCTTCAGCTCATCTTCTCCAGCTGTGGTTAACACCATCCTCCCCCCACTCCCCCATGCCCCACCCCACCACCCACTCACAGGAGCTAGAGCTGGAAAGATGAGATCCTGAGGGCAATCAACGCACAAACATGAATAGGACGCTTACTGCATGCCCAGTTTCAAGCTGTGGCAGGTGCAGGAAGTAGAATACTCTGTCCTTGCTCTCCTGCCAAAGGCTCCAGTCCCCAGAAATGTCCAAAGGAGTGGCCCCTGCCACCCCCAACCCCTTCAGTACTGGCTGCACCAGATGTTGGCAATGCTTAGAAACAGAGTTTAAAAATAGACTCTATAATGAGTCTGTGCTAAGAATAACTTGGGCAAACAGCCCTCCAGGAGAGGACACTCTCTGCCAGGGAGCCACCACCTCCTCCCACCTCCCAGCCCAGCCTGGCCCACCCTCTGGCCCATCACTCGGAGTCCCCCACAGCCAGCAGAGGGCCTGGAGCATTTCAACCCTAATGGCTGTGTTGAGGGAGGCATCGGCATGCCCAGCATGCACCCTACATCACAAGACACGTGACCAGTCACCCTCCACGAAGGGTGGGGGCATCAAGGGAGTGGGCAGAGCTGGTGGGGACTCGCTCCAGGCAGAGCTGTCCCGAGGCACCAAACCACTTGAGTTCCTTTCCCCACTCTAACACCAGCTCCCAGCAAGAAACTAGGAAAACAGGGCCCCCAGCTCGAAAATCTGCCTCATTTCATGTCTCACCTGTGACATGGGTCCCTCGAGTCAGCTAGACTGGCCCACTTCAGACATGATCAGGGGAACTGAGACCAGAGAGGGGCAGCGGTACACTAAAGGGCAGACACCAACTGTGGCCAAGGGAGGGAGATCAGAACTTGAGGACCCCAACCATGCTAAATCCCACAGCCAAGGCCTCCCTTTCCCATGTCCTCTTGCCCCCAGGAATTATAAGAACTGACAGACTCATGGATATCTGTACATGGACTGAAAATTAGTAGAGCACATTCCTGTATGATTTCGGAGCTGAACTTCTCAACAACCCCAGAAGACAGACAGAAAGATGAGTTTCACTATACAGCTGAGGAGAATGAGGCTCAGGAAATGGAATGAACTTGCTAGGGGCCCTGCAGCTGGGATGAAGCCTTATTGCCATCTATTTGCCTGAGAAGGATCTCCCAGCACCCACACACTAGGCACAGCTCCATCTCATAGCAATGCCCAGAAGGAAACAGACACCCTCCAATGCTGGGAGCCAGCGGGAGGGGGCCAGAAAAAGGTAAGGAGTCCTCATGAAGGAAGCAGTAGCACACACAACACTTGTCTGAGGACAAAAGAAGAAGGAGGAGGAAGAGGTGTCCTGGAAGGAAGAGGAAGAGGACTCCCGAGCACTGGCCATGGAATCAGGAGAAAGGAGTCTGGTCCTAGCTCTGCCAAGGATAACTGCATGACCTGGGAAAATCCCTTCCTAAGTTTTATTCTAGGTCTTAGTTTCTTTACCTGGAAAATGAGGCTTTAAACACCAAGCCTTTGAGATACCCTGGAGTATACCATGACCATGTATTGGAAATGGACAACAAAAATTAGCATATCAAATGCTCTGACAAGTCCTGCAGCAAAGAAACCCATATGGGGTTTTGTGTAGTTGTATATATTTATGGAGTACAAGGTGATGTTATGATTTATGAACACCCTGTGGAATAATTAAATCAGATTGATTAACATATCCATCACCTCAAATACTTGACATTTTGGGTGATGAGAACATTTGATTTTTTGTTTTTGTTTGTTTGTTTGTTTTGGAGACAGGGTCTCGCTCTGTCACCCAGGCTAGAGTGCCATGGCATGATCACAGCTCACTGCAGCCTCAACCACCCGGGCTCAATTCATCCTCCCACCTCAACCTCTCACAATTTTTTTTTTTTTTTTTTTTTTTTTTTTTTTGTAGAAAGGGGGTTTCACCATGTTGCCCAAGCTGGTCTCAAAGTCCTGGGCTCAAGCAAGTCTCCCACCTGAGTCTTCCAAAGTGTTGGTATTACAAGCATGAGTCACCACAGCCAGCCAAGAACATTTAAAAGTAACTCTTAAATGATTTTGAAATATACAATACATTATTATTTACCATATTCACCATGCTGTGCCATACATCTAAAGGAAAAAACTGTACTCCCCCTGTTTAATTGAGGTTTTGAACCCTTGGACTATCATCTCCCCATTCCCCCAACCCCTGTTTTTCTTTTTTTCTTTGACTCACAGTCTCCTGTGCCTGCTTGACCTCTAAACTTTTCCACAGAAAGCTTCTTGGGAAACCCTGGGGTAGATTTGGAGCCACCCACTCAAATGCCTGCAGGGGTCAACAGGAAGCATGAGCTCCTGAAGCTGCCCCAAACACCAGGCACCAGGACCTGCGGTTAGCTGCAAGCCTTAAAACATTCCTGACAGCTCTGGGAGTTCAAGTAGTGTAGCACAGGGGTCCCCAACCCCCAGGTCACAGACCCACACCAGTCCATGGCCTGTTAGGAAGCGGGCCACACAGCAGGAGGTGGATGGCAGTCAGGCAGGCAGGTGAAGGCAGGCAGACAGGTGAGGTGAGCGAAGCTTCATCCATATTTGCAGCCACTCCCCATCTCTCACATTACCTCCTGAGCTCCATAGCCCATCAGATCAGTCGGGGCATTGGATGCTCATGGGAGTGCAAGCCCTACTGTGCACTGCGCATGCGAGGGATCTACGTTGTGCACTCCTTATGAAAACCTAATGCCCGATGAGCTGTCACTGTCTCCCATCACCCCCAGATGGGACCATCCAGGGGCAGGAAAACAAGCTCAGGGATCCCCCTGATTGTACATTATGGTGAGTTGTATAATTATTTCATCATGTATTATAATGTAATAATGATAGAAATAAAGTGCACAATAAATGTAATGCTCTTGAATCATCCTGAAACCCTCCCCTGCTGTCCGTCCATGGAAAAACTGTCTTCCATGGAGCTGGTCCCTCATGCCAAAAAGGTTGGGGACCACTGGCCTCGCACTTGTGTTTCACTGAAGGACTCCTTCAGGGCCCACCTAACATCCTTAATAGCCCTATGGAGAGGAGCATGGAAGGGGTCAGTACCCAGTGTCGCACAACTGAGGAGACTGAGACCTAGGAGGCCAGACACCCGGCCCAGGGTCACACTGCGGTTACTGCTACACAGGAGAGGTCATGACGCTGGTCCCATTTATTGGGCTCTCGTTGTGTACTAAATACTTCCCAGTCATTACCTCACACAGCTCTCACAGCAACCCTTTAAGGAAGGCTCAGAGGAAGGAACCAATGGTCAGAGAGATTCGGTCACTGAGGACCCACAGCTAGAAAGCAGTACTGCCCAGATTTGAACGTTGGCATCCTGAATCCAGAACTCATGCCCTCAGCCCAGCTCTGCCACTCACTAGCTAGGTAACCTTGGGTGAGAGATTTAACCTCTCTGGGCCTCGGTTTCCTCATCTGTAAAATTAGATAATAAAAAGATCTGCAGTCAGTTATTGTATAGATTAAGTCTGAAAATACATAAAAGAGCTTAGCACAGTGCTGGCACACAGGAGTGCCGATATATGTGACCTGTCATTAAACCCCACATTCTGCTGTGGGAGCTCACGCCTGAGCCTCTGCGCTCTGTGCTCAGTGGGCTGGGGGCCACCCACAGCCTCCTGGAAACTGGCCCCTACCAATCAGTCCTAGATTACTGCCTCTCACCCGCCACCACAGCCCCCCAAGCTGGGACTCCTGGGGTACTCAAGGAAGAGTGGAGCTTTGGAGGTTGGGGGTTCCCAGATTTAGGCCAGATCTGGGTCTCAACCTCAAAGGCCCCTACCGGGCTGCCTACACTCAAAGCCGGGGTATCCCCAGCCTGCCATGGGTCACAGGCTTCTCCTCCCACTGCCCTGGGTCACAGGGTGGAGAGGCCAGGGGCTCTCCAGACAGGCAGCTGATGTCCTCATGACCTTCCCCAGTCCTCCCGGCCTTAAAGATGACAATCATAAGTCACCCAGAACTCTCCACACTTCCTGCAGCCGGTTCATCCACACGAGGTCACAAGATGGGCATCAGCACCCAGAAGGTGCAGTGTGCCTCCTTTACAGATGGAGAAACTGAGGCATTGACTAAGCCAAGCACTTGCCAGGGATCTAAATACTGGGAAGTCTTCTGGCTTCTGGACCAGGGCTCAAGCTGAGAGCCAGGTCACAGGCCAGGCCCACCTGGGTCTCACCCATAGTGACTGCAGATCCTGCAAGCTGGGGAAGGTGGCATCAGTAAGGCTGAGTCCTTCTCTACCCCACCCCACCCCAGCCAGGGAGACAGGCACAGCCCTCACCCAGTGCCCTCAAACAACCTCCACCCAACCTCCTGCTCTGGTGAGCATGGGCAGCTCCTGGCAGGCCTGGCTCTTCAGCCTTCCACTGACAGCCTCCCACATTTCCAGGTAGCTCTCCAGCCCCCAGCCCCCAAGACCCAGGCCAACCATTCACCCCAGGCATCACCTCCTCTCATTGTCCCCACCAGACACAGGGTCACCACCTAGGAAGCCCTCTCTGACCACTCTGCTCCCTCCTCTGCTGGCCCACAGCCTTGGCAGCCACCTTACTAAGAACTGGGCCCTGATTCCCCACTCAGACCATGAGGTTTGCTGAGGACAGGCACTCTTAGCCCAGCACTGCGACCAGGTCTTACAATCAGCAGGTGATCTATAAGCATTGCACAGGAGGGAGAGAATCGCCAACACAGTGGCGCCAAAGTTTTGGACCATGACTCACAGAAAAATATACTTTATTTCATACTAGGCACACATACACACAAACACACACACACACGAAACGTGTTCTACACAACGCTTACTGATACTGAGCAATACACTTGGGTATTTTCTAGACTCTTCTTTTTCATTTAAAAAATATATATTCATGGCTGGGCTTGGTGGCTCAAGCCTGTAATCCCAGCACTTTGGGAGGCCAAGGTGGGCAGATCACAAGGTCAAGAGATCGAGACCATCCTGGCCAACATAGTGAAACCCTGTCTCTACTAAAAATATTAGCTGGGCGTGGTGGTGCATGCCCATAGTCCCAGCTACTCAGGAGGCTGAGGCAGCAGAATTGCTTGAAGCCGGGAGGCAGAGGTTGCAGTGAGCTGAGATCACATCACTGCACTCCAGCCTGGCGCCTGGTGAAAGAGCGAGACTCTGTCTCAAAAAAATAAATAAATAAATAAAAATAGTGGCCGGGCGCGGTGGCTCAAGCCTGTAATCCCAGCACTTTGGGAGGCCGAGGCGGGTGGATCACGAGGTCAAGAGATCGAGACCATCCTGGTCAACATGGTGAAACCCCGTCTCTACTAAAAATACAAAAAATTAGCTGGGCATGGTGGCGCGTGCCTGTAATCCCAGCTACTCAGGAGGCTGAGGCCGGAGAATTGCCTGAACCCAGGAGGCGGAGGTTGCGGTGAGCCGAGATCGAGCCATTGCACTCCAGCCTGGGTAACATGAGTGAAACTCCGTCTCAAAAAATAAATAAATAAATAAATAAAAATAAAAATTATGTGTATATATATATATATATATATTCATGGAGACCCACTAAACTGACTTCATGGCTGAATTAGGGTCCAATTAGTGGCCCTGATCCACAACTCAAAAAACCTCCCTCCAGAGATATCTGTGCAGCCCAACTCCCTGCCTGGCATGGGGCCCTCTCTACAACAGGTGCCTAATAATGCCATCCATCTGTCAGACACTTACTCCAGGCCAGGCCTGTGTAAGCGTTTTGCTATGATGTCTCATTTCATCCTCACCATCACCCTAAGAGGTAGGAACTGCTATCAACCCCATTTTAAATGTGGCAAAACTAAGGCCTAAGGCTACACAGTAACTGGCTGAGACAGCTGAAAACCAGGCCTATGTGAATCTGAAGCCATATTCAGAACCACTGTACCCTCATGCCCACAGGCGAGTGATCTTCAACCGCCCTCCCAAGACTGCACACTGGCAGGAGGCTCACTCTCCCAGGAAGTCTCTTCCAATTCCAGCTACTAATAAGCCATTGCCTATATTATTATTATTATTATTATTATTATTATTATTATTTTTGAGGCAGAGTCTCCCTCCGTCACCCAGGCTGGAGTACAGTAGTGCTATCTCGGCTCACTGCAACCTCCGCCTCCTGGGTTCAAGTGGTTCTCCTGCCTCAGCCTCCCAAGTAGCTGGGATTACAGGTACGCACCACCATGCCTGGCTAATTTTTTGTATTTTAGTAGAGATGGGGTTTCATCACGTTGGCCAGGCTGGTCTCCAACTCCTGACCTCAGGTGATCCGCCTGCCTCGACTTCCCAAAGTGCTGGGATTACAGGCGTGAGCCCAATGCCCGGCTCTGTTCCCTATATTAATTTAATTATTTATATCTGTGGGTTACTTTGATTACTTAATTGGAGATGGTACAGAGAAAAGAGAGGACTCCCTGGCCAGAGCTCACAGGCTGCAAGACCAGCCTTCACACCCCTCCCAGCAGACTCTCCACCCTCCTTCTCCCCCACACTTCTATGGGAACCCAGAAAAGGGGCCGAGGTATGGGTGACGCGCCCACCTGTGGGCTGAGTGGACCATTCTGCTATTCTTCCTCATTGATATTGCTGCCCTGAAGCAATTCACTCTAGCCCCTGTGCCTCCATGTCCCCACCTGTAAAGTGGGGATGATCACAGCATCCCCCTCATGGGGTGACAGTGAGGGTGAAGGAGCTGGCACAGGTGAAGCACTGGACACAGTACCTGACATGGAGTAAGGCCAGGCAAACATGAGCTCTTACTATCATTCTCAGTTCCAGCTCAAACCTCCACCGTCAAACATGATCGTCAGGAGCCCTGGGCAGTTTTCTGCCATCTGCACACAAACATGCTATGTCCTGATGACATGTTAACCTGGGCAGGCACTTACTTGGTGGGTGGCAGGCTCTGCTCTGAGCACTTCACATGAGTAGTCTTTTATTCTACAGAACTCACAAGGTGGCCACTATAACTGTCATCTCCATTTTACAGATGAGGGAGCAGAGGAGGGTAAGTAACTTGCCAGGATCACGGAGCTGCAAAATGGCAGGGCCAGGATTCCACCATGTGGATCTAGAGCGTATGCTCCCAGCCCCCAGTGCGAATGGGTATTCCCTGTGGCCTGGCTGGTGACGTGTTAAGCACATCCTGCCCATGACCTTCTCGCTAGAACCTTGAAACAAGCCCGGAGAGATGGGGAAACCAAGGCACAACTCTGGCTGACTCCTGATTTCACATGCTCTCCGTCCCTCATGCCCGAGCTGGACCACCTGCTTCCCCATTCTTTCCTCCACCCAAGCCCTGGCCATGCTCAGAGACCCCCACCCCTCCCCAAAGACATCCCGATACCAGTGCAGCCTGAGGGGCTTCATCCCTACCCACCCACCTCCCCAAAGACACCACACACGTGCACAGACACTCACACACAGGGACACATGTGTTCTCAGGCCTGTGAGAGGGCAGCTCCCTGGAAGGAGACCCCTGGAATGCTCAGCTCCTCCAGGGGCCAGAGCCCAGGGCTCAATAGGTGCTCTGTAAACATTGCAAAGCAAGAAACAATCTCTAACACAGTGGCGCCGACCCCAGGGCCAGACCCAGTTTCCTCATTTCCCCGGCGGGTGCTGTTTCTCACCCAGCCCCCTGCACCTCAGTTCGAGAGGAAGTTGCACAATCCCCTGGGAGCTGCAAATGTGGCCGAGGATTACTCACAGCACAGAGGGAACTGCGCCCTGATGGCCTCTCACACACCGCAGGCTACCCAACACAGACGGCTCCCATCTCATCCGCCGGCCTCCAGGTGCCCACAGCACTCCTGCACCCTCTGACAGGAGGCCTCTCATGGCCACCCCTTACCCCCCAGCCTGGCCTCAGAGAGCCCTAGGCACCAACATGGAGAGACACAGAGAAGCAAGAATTTCGCCAGAGTCCCAGTCCCACCAGGTCCAGGGTGAGCCTAATTCTAACCCCAGCTCCACAAGCCCTTCCTAGAGACGTGTCCTTCTAGCCAGAGCCCCTCAGCTCACTGCCTTCCTGATTGGCCATATACCTGCAGCCCTGGCCTTGGGCCTTCTCAGGGCCTCCAGACACCCAGGTCAAGGCCATGCTACAGCCCACCTTGAAAT
The DNA here is from genome assembly GCF_009761245.1 of Sapajus apella. Lineage (NCBI taxonomy): Eukaryota > Metazoa > Chordata > Mammalia > Primates > Cebidae > Sapajus > Sapajus apella. The sequence continues at coordinate 9,282,031 of NW_022437023.1, forward strand.
GGAGCCTGAGACCAGGCAGAGCCCTGGGCAGCTCTGGGAGGATCCACGCCTCCACACACGTCTCACTTGTGAAGAAACTGTTCTTGCTACACATGTGAGTTCGGTGGTTTCTCGCCCCCCCCCCAAGCACTTTTCTAACAGCCTGCCGAAGAGACGGCAGAGATTTCACTTAGTGCTCCTTTCTGGTGGCCAAACCATCTATCTTTGATAAGCAAATACCCCTTGTCAAAAAAGGTTAAGCTATTATCGGTCATCTGTGTCATCTTAGGGTGGGTGAGTTTACTGGGCCCTTTTGGGAGAGCAGGTTGCAGGAAGAGGGCAGCAAAGGCGAGATGAGGCAGACCGTGGCTCCTGGAGAAGGCAGGAGATACCAACAATGCGAGGGAGGCCCAGAGCAGGGAGGCCGGAGAGGCCCAGGGAAGACTGACCCAGACGCTGGCCCAACCCCAGACCCTCCCTGGGCTGGCAAATTCTGGAAGGACACAAAGGATGAGTAGGAGCCAGGCCTGGGTGTGCAGAGCCCCTAATGACCTCTGGCTCCCACCCCTTGCTGTCCAAGACTTGCAATGGGGCCTCAGATAAGGAACATGATAAATAACTCTTATCACCCCCACAACCTTGGACTCCCATCCAGCTAAGGACAAAGTCGGAAATGTTTTTGTCCTGGGCCCCAGGGCTTCCAGAGAACCCCTCATTTCTGCAGCCCTCATCAAAAGGATGGGGCCCACAGGGACTGTGGGGGAAGGGCCCCACAGCCCCTGGAGCAGCATGAACCAGGACTCTGGCTCCCAGTTGTCACCTGACGCCTCCAGCTCAGCGTTCAGGGAACACAGTCAAGGAAGAAGGCCCAGTGCTAGAAAGGCCTGGCTCTACTGGAACACAACAGCCACAAGGCCCCTTTGCAAGGACGCCTCCCGAAATGCCTGTTCATTCACCATCTCCCCCATCCGGACAACAGCCCCATGAGGGGGAGGGGCAGCAACACTTGCTACCCATTTTTCAGATTCCAAGGAGACTGAGGCTCAAATCACTTAAGTGACTTCCTTGAGGCCATGCAGCAAGTTTATGGCAAATCTGTTTCCTAGCTCTTTTCCTAGATCAGAGTTTCTCAATCTCAGCACCAGACACTCAGGACCAGGCAGTTAGTTATAGGGGCTGTCCTGTGCATTTTAAGGTGTTTAGAGGTATCACTGGCCGACATCATCAGACATTGGCAAATGTCCCCTGGGGGGAAAAAACACCCCTAGTGGAGAACTACTGCCCTAGAAGCACCTTAAAAATGGGCACCTGCAAACTCCAAACAGAAGGGCATGCCTGCTGAGGGCTCTAGCCTGGGAGTCTCCCCCTCTCCCCTGCCAGATGTGCTAGGCAGGAGGGCCTGAAGGGTGGCAGGTACTCCGTGGGTTCAGTACCCTCTGGGAAGAGGCTTCTCAGCCCCAGCAGGCACTGCCACTTAGGGGGTCTCCTCCCAAGACCAATATCACCTTCCAACTCCCAATATACACACCAGGCCCCTTCCTGGCATTCTATATTACCCTGGTCTTTCAAATGTTTTGATCACATATTCCTATCAGTAAAAACTTTTGAGCACCCTCAATATATGCTTCTTTCCTCATAAATTGCTTATATATACCCCAATGCATGAATATATTATGGATGTCAGCAAGCATACCCCAAAATGGATCTATTTTAAAAATGAGACTGAAAATGCAATACACCATGATGAGACGTGTTACACACTCACTCATCAGCGTGGCAGAAATTAAACCATCTAACAAGACCAAGTGTTGATAAGGCTAAGGAGCACCAGGAACTCCATGGGCCACTAACAAGGAGTAAAGTAGTACAACCATTTAACAAAATATTTCCTAAAGCTGAAATATACATTAAAGGCCAGGCACGATGGCTCACGCCTGTCACCTGGGCTGAAGTGCAATAGCACGATCTCGGCTCACTGCAATATACATTATTATATGTAATATAATACATACAATATATTGTGCATAATATATAATAATGAAATATTGTGTATATTATACACAATATATTGTATATAATACACACAATTATGTAATATACATGTACATATATATATATAGATAGATAGATAGATATGCAATGGCATGATCTCGGCTCACTGCAACCTCTACTTCCTGGGTTCAAGCAATTCTCCTGCCTCAGCCTCCCAGTAGCTGGGATTACAGGTGCCCACCACCATCCCAGGCTAATTTTTTTGTATTTTTAGTAGAGATGGGGTTTCACTATGTTGGCCAGGCTGGTCTCGAACTCCTGATCTGGTGATCTGCCCACCTCGGTCTCACAAAGTGCTGGGATTACAGGCATGAACCACTGCACCCCGCACATTCAAGGATATTTTACAGCCTTGTTCGTAATAGCCACAAAAGGAAAGCAACCAAAATATCCATGAGTAGCAGGATGGCTACTACACAGCAAGGAAAATGAAAATAAACACATGAGCCAGGTGCAGTGGCTCCGGCCTGTAATCCCAGCACTTTGGGAAGCCAAGATGGTCATACCACCTGAGATCAGGAGCTTGAGACCAGCCTGGCCAACGTGGGGAAACCTGGTCTCTACTAACAGTACAAAAACTAGCTGGGCGTGGTGGCAAGCACCTGTAATCCCAGCTATTTGGGAAGCTGAGGCAGGAGAATCACTTGAACCCGGGAGGTGGAGCTTGCAGTGAGCTGAGATCATGCCATTGCACTCCAGCCGGGGCAACAGACAGAGCGAGACTCCGTCTAAAGAAAAAAGAAAAAGAAAGTTAACAGACTACGGCTATAGACAACATGAATGACTCTCACAAATACACCGTTCGGTGGGAAAAGCATGGTATAAAAGAGCATGTCCGGTGCCATTCCATCTGTATTAAATTCAGAGTCAGGCAAAACTAAACTTGACAGCTAAGGGATGCAGCCATAGGTGATTACACCATAAGAGAAATGAGGAGCTGATTATCGTACAGCTGAGGATAGTGGTCACCTCCGGGGACGGAGGGCACGCACGTTGATTTTGGCGTACAAGCTACATTCTGTTTATTTACTTGGTGATGGTTGCCTAGGGGCTCACTTTTATAATTATTTACTAAATTGTATGTGTATGTTTATCGTCTTTTAAGCAACTATGCTATATTTCACAATTTTAAAAGAAAAGGATGAGATATAAGTAAATAGATAAAGGAGTTCTAGTATTTTCTTCCCATACCTAGTTTTGCAAAACACTGTAATTAGGTCCAAAGAAGTGGATGACAACCTATAGTTAGGCAGAGGTCTAGAGTACTGATAATGCCTGGGGCTGTCTCGGGAGGGTCCCTTCCCCCAGCTGGCCCAGGCTGCTGGCTGCCCCTCAACACACAGGAGCCGGCTACCCTAGCCTCTTTCACCTGCCACCCGCCCAGGATGTCCCAGCCACCACACACCCTTCCTGGCCACGGGTAGGGGGTTGCGTCAGGCTGGGCACCTTCGCAGCCACCTCACCCTACTGTGAACCATCCCTCAGGGCCCCTGACCGTAGGACTCGGAGGCTCACTAGGAAAAAGGTCCTGGGGGGCGGACCCTGGTCATTCTTCGAACACATCAAAAGAAGGAAGGCGGCAGAGAAGGAAATAAAGAGGAAGGAGAGAAGGAAACAAAGAGCAGGAGAGACAGAGATACACCAAGGCTGCAGATGCTGTGGAATTAGATGGAGGCTCGGAAGGTGACAGAGGGTAGAGGGGAGGAAAATTGTGGCCAGGTGTGATGGTTCAAGCCTGTAATCTTAGCACTTTGGGAGGCCGAGGCAGGTGGATCACTTGAGCTCAGGAGTTTGAGACCAGCCTGTGCAACATGGTAAGAAAATTTTTAAATATTAGCCAGGTGTGGGGCACATGCCTATAGTCCCAGCTACTTGGGAGGCTAAGGTAAGAGGTTCACTTGAGCCCAGAAGGTTGAGGCTACAGTGGGCCAAGATTGTGCCGCTGCACTCCTGCCTGGGCAACGCAGCGAGAGTCTGTCTCCAAACAAAAAACAGGCACAGACAGTGTCTGTCTCCAAACACTCCAAAAAAGGTTCTGGAGGTGGGGAGGACAGAGGCACGAGGCACTGTCCCCGGGTTCCAGGCCCAAGCGTGGAGGCCCCACCACTGGCAGGTCCAAAGGGACCCAAGTTGTCAGCTCTGATCCAGCACCACATCTCCCCATGGCCCCAGGGCTTCCAAGTGGCCGGTGGGTGGCTCAGAGCCTCCTCGCAAAGACTCCAGCACCCTCTAGTCCTCCTGGAAGGAAGGACTTGTCCAGAAAGGAACCTGCAGAGGTGACTCCCAGGTGAGAGGGCTCAGGGAGCAGTAGAGCTGCCCTTTCTGGGGCCCAGATGGTGTAAAGGGCTGAAGGCCTAAACCACGCTGAGTCAAGGTCTCTGTGCCAGCAAGAGGCCCAAGGAGAATGCTCTTCAGGGCAAAAGGCAGGTGTCGCCATGCTTATGTTGTTTAGTATGGCTAGTCTACCCTAGCTTCTTGCATTCTGCCCCTCTCTGCCCTCTGTGGTTACTAAGATTCCCTGGCTAAGATTCATCGGCGCCTTGCGGGACAAGCTGTGATCTTGTTCCCATCTGCCCTGCTTGGCCAGCCCAGCCCCGGGTACCTCTGAGGTGCTCAGTACATGCCTGTTGACACTGAACACCTTGCACTGCTGAATCGCTGGGCCTTGGTCCCCTCCTCTCGACAACATGGGGACAGCGCCAGCTGCCCTCTAAGGCCCCCAGCTCTACAGCTCCAATTAGTTCCAAAGCAAAGCCAGCAGCGCCGTCCTGGCAGGGCAGCAGAAAGTGCACCTGGCTAGAGCCGGGAGGGAACAAGAGGCAGCAGGGGGTGGACAGTATAGTGTGTCACCTCCTGGCTACTCTGCACCCCTCAGGGACTGTGGGGGGCCGTGGCAGGTGCTGTCCTTAAAGCAATTATAAACAAGGCAAAGGACAGGCTGTGACTTCCCTTGGCAAACAGGAGAAAACGAACCGGAGCCCTACCCCACAGACCCACTGGTAGAACTCGGGGAGGGGGGTGGGGAAGGTGCTGACAGACTCTTTGTAGGGAGGAACAGACTGAGCCCCACACTAAGAGGCTGGGCCTGGATCACTGTGAGGGGAGGGAGGCAGGCAGAGGCAGAGGGCTCAGCACCTTTCGGAGCTGTGGGCAGGACCCCTGGTGAAGCACCTGCAGGGTAAATACGGTAGACGGAGCATTTTTTTGTGTTTTGCATTTCTGGGCACACGATGGAGACTTAGTCCCATTTTCTCATCCATTCCACAAAGATTTATTGAGCAGCCACTATACATGAGGCTCTCTTCTAGATGCTGGGGGTTCAGCATGGACCAAAACACACCAAACCCCTGTCCCTAGTCCCCTGAAGACTGACTAGCTCAGATGCCAATCTTGCCCCCACTCCCCGCCCTACCTTGCCTTTCCCGCAGCAGGGTATGGGACCTGCCACCTCTCCTCACTCCTACCAGGCTTCACCCCAACTCCCTTCAGTTTCCACAGATGCGGCCGGCCCCCAGGCTCTCCCAGTGATCTGCTCTCTCGAGGACCAGGACCTCCTAGAAGATGACAGACTCCACCACCCCCACGAGGGACCCTCCCCCAGCCCTCCCTACAACTCTGGTCTGGGAGAGGAAAGAAAAAGGGAAGAGCCTCTTTCTGTGTGTGCCTTTATCATTTTTGCTGTTAACAAGAACTACGATTCAAGCTGGAGTGAAATACTTGCCCTCCATGGGGTGGGAAAGTAAACTAATGGGAAGTATTTGAAGAGCCTCCCTTCAGCAAAGTGAGGGTCCTCTTTGAACACTTCCCCAATTATTGCAACAATGCTACTTTAGTGCCATGTACCTTCGCAGCAGCTTCAGACCCTGATCCCCTCAGCTAGTGCCATCCTTGTTTGTCCGCCTCATCCGGGCTTCATCAACCAATGCAGTGTTAAGCGCTTGTCCTAGAGAGTGGGACCAAGAGCCACAAGGCCAAACAGTGGAGAGTCTCATGGCAGGTGGGGACAGGTGGAGAAAGGGGGAAGGACTGACTGTAGAGGGGACACCAAATTGTCTCAGAAGTGGTCCCCGCCCTTGGGGACCTGCCTTCGAAAGGGGATAGGCCTACCAGGCCCAAAGTCAGAGGCACAGAACCCAGGAGATGGGCAGCTCTCACCTGGGTAGCTGCAAAGGGGCATGCCCCAAAGGCGGTGGTTTTCCAAGTGTGCTCTGGGGACCAGCAGCATTAGCATCACCAGAGGTGATGAATTGTCAGAAATTCAAATTCTAGACTGCATGGAATTTGCAGAAACACCAGGAGGGACCCAGCATCTGTGTTTAAACAATTCCTCCAGGGAGTTCTCATGCATGCCCAAATTTGAGAACCACTGCCCTAGAAAAAGGACTATGGAATCATTCCAGAAAATAAATAAATAAACAAACAAACAAGCAATGATGCCTAGGCCCCTCCCCAAGAGATTCAGATGCAATGGTACTGTCTAAGAACTCTCCAGGTGATCATAATATCCTGCCAGGCTGCAATAAGGTGGAACAGCCCCCTAGTCTCTCGGAAAGGCGCGCCCTGATGGAGAGAAAGATTTGCTTACATGGAAGGAGCAAGGAAGGGCTAAGAGGAGGGAATATAAGCCATGGGTTTCTGGATGGATTGTCTGGTGGAATTCCTAGATTACTCCCTACAGCACCACATCTTACTTTGGGACCACCACTGGGTGCATAAGAGCCAACCAGGTGGCCTGCATGGCCAGCAAGCAGGTGCTAGAACTTACGGGGCCAGGTGGCTATCCCCCTAAGAACGCTGGACAAAGGATGGGTGGCCAGAACTCATTTCTCCTCCTTAAGCCCACACTTAAGAGCCAGGAAGGAAAGTCAGTGACGACGCTGCCCGTTGCCTCTGCTCCTCTTGGCTGCCCTCTGCTCTCATCCACTACTGTGCCACTCCACATCAAAGCATTTCCTGTGGGCATGATAAGTCCCAGATCCCTATCACTGCGATTTTATCTCTGCCCTCAGTGACATCACAGCCAAGGGGATCTGTATCTCTGGTACAGAATGGAGGGGGCACAGACAGTAGGAGGGCAGGGGACAGCCACACCTAGGAGTGTGCGGTCAGTGGCCAGCCCAGTTGCTACCCAGGGAAACCCAAGGGGCAGGGCAGGGGTGGTACCGATGCTGCAGGCATTGCCAAGCCCCCTGCACCCTCTTGTTCAATGAGGAGAGAAGGCTGGTATGGCAGGACAGAGAGTGGTGTGAAGCCCCACGTAAAACATCACATCAGAGGACGTTAGACACATGCGGAGGCCTGTTTGCAACCCATAGGTCTCTATTCCTTCCCTAGAGCTCTGCATGCCTCCATTTCCTCACTTAAGAATGAGAAATAACTCACTGAGCCATAAGAGTTCATTAGGCGCTATTCTAAGTACACCACGTTCATCAGCACCAGCATACTCAGTCAGCCCTCACTACAGCACTAGTAAGTGGGTGCTGCTGTAAGAATCCCACTTTTTAGGTGTGGAAACTGAGGCACACTGGGGTTAAGAAGGTTGCCGAGGCTCCTTAACTGGGGTTAAGAAGGTTACCACGCAGTGGTAAGTGGCAGAACTGGGACTCCAAGCCACATAGCCTGGCCCCAGAGCCCATGCTCTCCACAACCCCCTGACCAGGTGACACTGGCCCAGTGCTCAATATATGGTGGCAATGGCTGTCCCAAGAAAAACTGCCTGGTTGCTCCACTGGGACCCGTCTTTAGCTAAAGATCAACTCTACGGACTGCAGCATCTCCCAAACACCCCCAACAACCCACTCCCCTCACCCCTTCCTTTCTGAAGTCTCGTCCTCCCCAGTGTCTTTGGCAAAGATTTGTAAAAGGTTCGCTTTGGAGGGAATCCCACAGATGATCCAGATTCACAGATATGGAAACTGAGGCTGAACAGAGCAGAGACAGGCCCAGCCACACAACCAGTCAGAGGCAGAGTGGGGTCTCTTGACTCCTGGTCCAGTGCTCTTATGACTTCCACTGCTGTCCCATTCTCACCCAGCGGTCCCCACAGCCTCTTCTGCACATCTGATTAAGCAAGTGCCCGCTGAGGGCTGCACTGTAAGTTAACAGACGTGGAGTGCATGGCACAGAGCCGTCAGTAAGGAAGCCTCCTCCCTTCCTGGGCGTCTGGGGCTTCCAAAGCCCACAAGGTCCCACCCTGGCCAGTCAGGGCAGGTTCCAGCTGGGGGTCCTTTGGTCACTCATGCTGGCAGCTCAGAAGAAAGGCCAGGAAACAGGTATGGCGCCAGAACAGGGGCCTCAGCAAGTTCACACCCTGCTTTTTTTTTTTTCATACAAATTATTTTTTCAATTGAATCCAGGTCTCACTATGTTACTCTGGGTGGTCTCGAACTCCTGGACTCCAGTGATCTTCCCACCTAGGACTCCAAAAGACCCACCCTGCTTAGAGCAGGAAACTCTGGATAGAGAAAAGAAGGTCTCCAGACCACCACACCCCCATCTTTCAAGAGAGAACTCCTAGGAAACCCTTTGAAGAAGTGGTTTTCTTTAGGGACTGAGAACACAGACTTTGGAGTCAATTGGACCTGGGTTAAAATCCCAATCCTGTCACTTCCAGGCTGTGTGATTTTAAGTAACTTGCTTAACTTCTCTGAGTAAGTGTAATGCAAACAGTAATTCCCACCTCACTCCAAAGAGTAAACACACAATAAATATTGGCAACTATTGTACAATAAATCTTATTATCATATTGTTATTACAATATAATAGCATAAGAGAGGAGCTGAATATTCTATGAATATAATCTTGTTTTATTGTTACATTCTTATAGACACATATTCACAATTCATCTATACCCATATTCCTAGACACTTAACCGCACACACAAACTCACAACCATTACCTAAACCCCACGCCAACCCAGAAAGCAACCTCACGTACTCACCACATAGCGGGCACTGCCGCCCCCTTAGTCCTCACAGCAGCCTGTGAGATGGGTGTGTTTTCATCTCCCTCCTCTCAGATGAGGATCCGCACAGCACATGCATGCATACATGTTCACAGCATCCTGGGATGTGGGCATTTCTGGCAGCTCTGAGAACCGTGAACTCCCTCCTTCCGATCAGAGGAGGCCAGCCCAACTTCCATGGTCATCTCCAGGGCAGCCCCAAGCTGGGCCCCAAGTGCTGACTGCCCTCCATCCCCAGGACAAAGGCCCAACCTGGTTTTCATGACAGCTGTGGTTGGGGAAACCCCTGTTGCCGGGAGAAACCGAGTTGACTTTGAAAAGGAAGAGACAGAAGCCAGGGGGTGGCTGGGCCACTCCCTGTGGGGGCAGGTGCTAAGTAACTCTATAAACTCTGGCTAATGATGCAATTACAGCCATAAACAGAGCCCCAGGAGGGCTCAGGGCCAGAAGCTAGACCCTCAAAGGGCAGCCAGGCTTGAGGGGTGGACGGCCCCTTCCACCTACCTCCCCGCTTTCCAGAAACAGGCCAAGTAGGCCTGTGGCAGCGCATGCAGGACTCTGGAAGGGCTCCTGCCTGCCCTGGCCCACTCCCTGCCCACCTCTGACTGTGAGTCACCAGGCCATTAGCCCGCAAAAGCCCAGCTGGCTCTCTCTGGGTTCAATGCTAAGGTGTCCCCTGCCCTATCCCCTGAACTCCTTCCAGGGGACCCAGAACCAAGATACCTGAGTCCCCATTTGGCTCTGCCTTTTGGAGCTGAGTTGAGGCCTGCAGCTGTAACCGGCCTTGTAAACGGTAAGCAGCATTGTCTTCCCTCGGGGAGGAGCAGAGCATGGAGTCACCCAAACAGCCCTGCCCTTCATTGACACCCTCTGGCTCCCAGCTCTCCAGGCCCAGCGGCCAGGAGGCAGAGGGAAAGAAGGGAGCCAGGCGAGTTGCTCATAGTCCTGGGGCTAAGAACACCGGCATGGTGAAAACATGCCATCAGGTTAGCAGGCAGGGACCTCAGGGCAGCTGACCCTTCCCCTTCCTCTGCCTCTGCTGGCCGGCCAGGAATTAATGCTGGCTGTCCCTCCCCTCCCTGAGAGGAGGCCTGAGGGCTATCTCCCAGTTGGGACACCAAGTACTGCGTTCTAACCCAGCTGCATCCGCATCTGGCCACCCAGGAGGAACCCAGAGACCAGCCACCCACCTCATCCCCAGGTGCCCAGGAGTACCAGGTCTGGGCCAATGGAATCTCGAACAGGGCGTGTGCAGGGGCCTGAGGCCACACCCCAGAGGTGTCACTAGGGGCCTGCACGGGTCTTGTCACTTTCCCTGAGGGATGAAGCAACCCCTCACTCGGGATGGGGGAAAGGCAGAGGATGGGAGCTACGCAGTAGTAATTAACCTGCACTTTGCAAGCAAGCGCTAGGCCAAAAACTGCGCTCAAGTAGAGTGCAGAAACTCCACGCTGAACGGTCCCCAGAACAGACAGGCGAGAGAACGACGGCTGGAGCTGTGGGGGGGTCGGGGGAAGGCGCAGCGGCCAGGGGCTGGAGGAGGGCGGGGCCCTGGACCCAGTAGGGTTCCCGCAGACGAGTCCCGCCCCTGGCGCCCTCTCTTACTCCCCCGGGGCGCGGGGCTGGGGCGCGCCAGGCGGCTGCGGCGCGAACCTGCTCGCGCAGCCCGGAGCAGTTCGGGGCAGCCGTGCGTGAAGCCGGAACCCCGCGAGGGGAGGGGGCGAGGGGTGGGGGCCGAGCTGGCATCTGCCCGCTCCCTTCCAGGAGGCGAGTGGATGCGCTGGGCCAGAGCTGGTCGGAACAGCCCCGGGGTGGGCGGCGCGGACTCGGGCGGATCGGGGGGAAGGGGGCGTGTTTTCCGGGATTCAGGACCGAGACGGGGGAGGAGGAAACTCGTGGGGCGGGCCGGCGGCTGGGAGCTCCCGGGGGAGGCAGACAACCGGGCGCACGGAGGGAGAGCTCCGGGGTTGGTGTTCCCCAGGGTCATGGAATAACGCACGGGGAGAAAGAGGCTGCCCAGGGAGGGACTCGAAGGGACAGGGCCAGGGGCGGCTTCTTCCAGAGACGGAGCTAGAGGAAGGGACGGGGAGGGAGGGAGAGATGGTACTTCCACCCGCCCCCCCAGCAGTCCAGCCCCCGGGGCGTGGCGCCACTCCGGCCCTCCCACTCCCCCGCAGGCCTGGCCAGACTCGGCCCCCGCACACCTCCCCTACCTCCGACCCCCTCTCCGGCGTCGCGGGCCCCGGCCGCGTCCGGTGGAGGGGAAGTGGGCGCGGGGCCCGCGCGTCCCTCAAACTTCTTGCAAGTTCACTCCCACGCCTCCCGCCCCTTCGACTCCCAGCTCCGGGCCGGGAAGGCCCGTGCCCGCCCGGCCCCTCCCGCCCGGTTACATAAGGTCGCGGAGCAGCCGCCCCCGGCCCGCGGCTGAAGGGAGGGGCCGAGGGGGTCCCGGCTCGGCGGGCAGCGCCGCTCGGGCCACGCGCTGGGCGCCTGGGCGCGGACGAACCGCGGGGTGGGTGGTGGCGCGCACCGTCCCGCTCCCCTCTCCTGCGGGCATCCCCCACCCGCCCACCTGTCTCCGGGACCCACTGGATAGGGGCCAGGGAGCCTGGGTCGTGGGTCCCGGACCCTCCTCGCGCCTCTCGCCCCCCGGCCCCGCTCACCTCGCTCTGAAGGTCAATCTGTCCGCCGCCCGCGCCCCGCGGCTCCGGCAACTTGTCTCAAGTTCGGGTGCCTGGCCCACAAGCTGTGCCCGCAACCTGCTACCGGGCTGCTCCGGCCCCGTGCCACCAGGGAGGCCCGCCCCGTGCGCCCTTCCCGCCGCCGACGGCGCCGCGGCCGCTCCCTGCGTCCCGCCCGGGCCGCCGCCTCTGCTGTCACCGAGCCCCGCGCCCGGCGCCGGGCTCGGCTGTCACTCCGCGCCCACTTCCCTCCGCGTCCAGCAGAGGGCAGCACCCGCCCCGCCTCCCAGCCTCTCTGCCGCGGCGCCCACTGGGAAGCGTAGTACTCGCTGCAGTCCCGCTGGGTACGCCGGGATTTGTAGTCCGGCTCAGCGGGCCAAGGCTTACAAACAGGCTCTTGTTCCACTTCTACCCCTTTACAAGTTTTCTTTCTCCTCTCAGTAATGTCCCAAACAAGGGCTCACTACGATACATTCTGTGGCCTGTCCGACCCCCTAGAAGGAACCTACAGCCGGCTGTCCTTCGGCAGTCTGAGAAAGAAACAGGGTCCCAGATAGTATGCTGTTGCCATAGAAACTCCACTCGTGGCAAATTCCAGTTTCTCTCCAGGAGTGGGGTGCAGGACCTGCGTCTTGCGCTTTTATCCCTGCCCATGCTCATAAGGGGCAAGGCCCGGGTGAGCCTGGTGAAGGACAGGGTAAAATATGACCGTAGAAGGCAGCCTGCCCCTATTATGGGTTACACATTCATGCCCCACTCACCAGCTGCAGCTTGCTGTCATGTTGCTGGACAGATATTGTCTGATCTCCTTTCATGTCACCTTCCCTTGTTGGAAGTTAACAAGGTGTGGAGGCATCATTCTCTACTTTCTCCTCTTCCCCGCCCCTTTTTCCCTGTCTCCTCCCCCTGCCCCTCCCCCGCTTTCCTTCTTTCCCTTCTCTTTTTCTTCCTCCCTCTCCTCCTTCCCCACAAACCATGTCGCCTCTAGTTTCTGGATCTTTTGCTAGGAGGCCCCTGAGGAGAACAGCGATGACGTCCAAAGGGACAAGATGCCTTGCTGAGTTGGTTAGAGCACGTAGGCTCAATTTCTCTGTGACTCAAGTACCTCTCCCTCTGGTCCACAGCTGAGAGGCAGCTCTTCAAATACATCCTGGGACATAGGGGCCTGGGTAAAAATACAGTCAGCCTGTCTGGGGGCGGTGGCTCACGCCTGTAATCCCAGCACTTTGGGAGGCCGAGACGGGCGGATCACGAGGTCAGGAGATAGAGACCATCCTGGCCAACATGGTGAAACCCCGTCTCTACTAAAATACAACAAAATTAGCCGGGCGTGGTGGCGTACGCCTGTAGTCCCAGCTACTCGGGAGGCTGAGGCAGGAGAATCACCTGAACCCTGTCGGCAGAGGTTGCAGTGAGCCGAGATCGTGCCACTGCACTCCAGCTGGGCGACAGAGCAAGACTTCGTCTCAAAACAACAACAATCAGCCTAACCACCCTGGCCTTCTGAAGCTCCTCAAGAAATAGTTTCTGGCAGCATCACCTTCCTCTATAAAGAACCCCGTGACTGTTACAGGTGCACATAGGCACCTAGAATTTCTCAGAAACTTCTACTCCAAACTTGATCAACAGGTGAGGAGACAGCCATCTAGTTGTAGGGGGTGTTAGACCACTAATCACACTGCTAGTAGACATACATGTGGGTCCCCATGTCACTGGGGTAGTTCTGGCGGTAGTTCGGTAAATCAGGTCAGAAGAGCGTTTTATTTTATTTGTTTAATTTTTTTTTTTTTTTTTTTTAGGTAGATGGAATTTCATTCTTGTTGCCCAGGCTAGAGTGCAATGGTGTGATCTCGGGCTCACTGCAACCTCCACCTCCCAGGTTCAAGTGATTCTTCTGCCTCAGCCTCCCTAGTAGCCGGGATTACAGGTGTGTGCCACCGCACCTGGCTAATTTTGTATTTTTAGTAGAGACGGGGTTTCACCATGTTGGTCAGGCTTGTCTCAAACTCCTGACCTCAAGTGATCCACCCGCCTTGGCCTCCCAAAGTGGTGGGATTACAGGCATGAGCCACTGCGCCTGGCCAGCAGAGCATTTTAGGTCATTAGAGTGGGGCCTCTTTGCCCACCACACAAGAACACTCTCCCCCTGCCACCCACCCACCCATGGTAGTGCTACTATCTTCCCTTTCCAGGGGAAAAGTGTGAACTTTAAGCTCTGAGGGTTACAGAGCCCATCCCAAGCCCTGCCTTAGGTCCCATTTCTCTTAGAATCACTGTGACCCACCAGGAAACTTCCTAGTCCCTCAGAGAAAACTCCCTTCCAAAAACAACAGGATGACCAACATAAAGAAGAACTATTTATTATTAGAGAAAGTCCAGAGTCCAGAAAAGGAAGGCTGAATCCATAGTGGAGAGCCAGAGACAATACCCCAGGGGGGTGCAGGGTCAAGAGGAAGAAGGAGCACATGCGTCCAGGCAACAGGTCTAGGCGGCAGTGGCAAAGCCCACCCTGTTGTTGCCCAAGTCGTAGACGGAATAGTAGGACCTGAGGAAGACATCCCCGAGGATCCACAGGGGCTGGCCGTTCTGGGAGGACAGGTAGGTGGGCTCGACTCCCACGGTGCAGTAGCCATTGTTCTGCCCAACACAGAAAGGCAGCACTCATTCATTTGTTCACACATGCCCTGCTCAGCTCAGAGCCCCAGTCTGGGAGAACAAGTGCAGAGCTGAGGGAACCAGGGTCTCTGCCTTTAGGGCTCACAGCCAACTGAGCCACCAGCGCAGAGCTGGTGGGAGGATTTCTGGAATAGGTACATTCAGGCTGTGGTGGTCCTCAGCAGAGCCTCCTCTCCCCATGGTGGGAAACTTCTCTGCCCACAGACCTCCCTCCTGTTCCCGATTTGGAGCAGATCAGCCTGGTGGTTCCACCTTGGAGCCAAACTAAGTTGGATTCAAACCTCAGCTGTGTCACCTTGAGTCAGTTACTCAGCATCTCCCAACCTCGAAGGTTTCATTTGTAAAACAAAAATGAATATCTCCCTCATCAAATACTGTGACAATTAAGTGGAATCATGAAGCAAAGTGCTTTGCACAGTGATCTGCCCTAGTAAGTGCCCAGCAAAGAGCCCAGTGCCTCTCCCCACTAGAATAGTCATTGATCATAGATGACAATCTTCTATTTCATAGCCTTGTTCCGGAGAAAGGGATTTAGAATCAATGCATGGGAAAGATAAATGCGTGCAGCACGGAGTTGGAAAATGGTACAAGGCAGGAGATCCAGCATTTCCAGCTCCCCAGCCCTTACTCCCACCCCCAATCGTGGTGGCTCAGCCTGCAGGGACCAGGACTTACACTGAGGATATAGGCGGAGGGCGGCAGAGGGAACTCCACACCATTGATGATGAAGGTCAAGGTGGGCAGATTCTGGATGCTGTTACAGTTCACAAGAAACTGCAAGAGGAATAGGTCCCTGTTGGCTCATCTTCCACCTGATAGCACCCACCAGCCCCATCATCTCAGCCCCTGGATTCCAGGCCTGAGCCCTGGACCCAAGCCCCAAGCCTGTTTTTGGACTAGAGAATGCAGCTCCAAGTCCTGTGTAGATCGTGCTGGCATTACACCATGGACTCATAGAGTGGGTGTGATTTGGAGAGATCCCAGAGCCTCCCCACGCCTCTTGCCTCAATTTCCCATATTAGAGCTTGAACCTCTGCTGTTTCTCTGCAAGTGCCCATATATGTGTGTGTGT
This sequence comes from Sapajus apella, assembly GCF_009761245.1. Lineage (NCBI taxonomy): Eukaryota > Metazoa > Chordata > Mammalia > Primates > Cebidae > Sapajus > Sapajus apella. Next base: position 9,297,455 of record NW_022437023.1, read on the forward strand.
GTGTGTATATATATATATATACATAAATATATATATAAATGGCTATATATATATATACACACACGACCTCTGTTCATTCTCTGCAAGTGTCCACATATATGTGTGTGTATACACACACACACATACATATAAACATGCATATATACACACACATATATATGTGTGTGTATATATATATTTAACTATATATATTTTTTTTTTTTTTTAATAGAGATGAGGTCTCACCATGTTGGTCAGGTTGGTCTTGAACTCCTAGCCTCAAGCAGTCCACCCGCCTTGACTTCCCAAAGTGCTAGGATTACAGGTAGGAGCCATGACACCTGGCCTGCAAGTGGCCTTTTAAAACATGAAGATCTGGCCAGGCACGGTGGGTCATGCCTGTAATCCCAATACTTTGGGAGGCTGAGGCAGGCAGATCACTTGAATCCAGGGAGTTTGAGACCAGGCTGGGTGACATGGCGAAACCCCGCTACCACCAAAAATACAAAAATTAGCTGGGCATGATGGCGCATGCCTGTAGTCCCAGCTACTCGGGAGGCTGAAGTGGGAGGATTGCTTAAACCCAGGAGGAGGAGCTTGCAGTAAGCCGAGATTGTGTTACCGCGCTCCAGCCAGGGTGACAGAGACTCTATCTCAAAACAAAAACAAAAACACATCTGCAGAATGAGCACCCCATTGGTCTCCAAAATTAAAGTGAGCGGTAGTGGAGTTGGGTTAATAAGACAAACCCTTGGCTGGACCCAGCACAGACAGGCAGCGGGGCATGGCCCTGTGGAGGGAAGGGAGGTGTGGATGAAGGGTCAGCCCTGGTCTTTCACATACTCAGCCCCACATTCCAGTCATTTTGCTCTTATCCCAAAGTCCAGCCAGTGTTTCATCTGTTTCTGCTGAGTGACTGCAGCTCAGAAGAAATTCCTGCCTAATAGTAACTCCCACTTGCCTTCAGCACAAGCATCTGGCCCCACCTGAACAAGCCTCCAGGCCGCCTGCCTGCCCCCAGCCCCAGTTGTTCAGGTCCTCCCACCTCCAGTGCCTCGGGCAGCTAGAGGCATGGAGGTCAAGAGTTAGGCCTTTTTTTTTTTTTTTTTTTTTTTTTGAGACAGGGTCTTGTTTTGTCATCCAGGCTGGAGTGCAAAGGTGAGATCATGGCTCACTGCAGCCTCCACCTCCTGAGCTCAAACAATCCTCCCACCTCAGCCTCCCAAGTGGCTGGAACTACAGGCACATGCTGCCGCACCCAGCTAATTTTTCTATCTCTTGTAGAGACAGAGTTTTGCCATGTTGCCCAGGCTGGTCTTGAACTCCTGGGCTCAAGCAATCTGCCTGCCTTGGCCTCCCAAAGTGTTGGGATTACAGGCGGGAGCCGTAGCACCCAGCTGGCTATTCTTGTGTTGCCAGGAGAAATCATGAATGCCTCTGGACCCACCTCCTGGGGAAGGGGACACACCCGCCAGTCACACCTGTCCATACTCATCCTCCTGGGCCCCTGTGGCCTCCAGAAAAGCACTCATGTACTGCTGGGGCACAGTGAGCAGAGAGGTTCCTGTGTCCACGATGGCCTGGCAGCCCTCGGAGCACCAGCCAGAGGCCTGGCCGCCAATGAGGAACCTGAGTGGGGAGAAGACGGGCAGCCTCAGGACTCCCCTGGTTCAGGTGTGGGGGGGAAGGGGTCTGGCTTTCCCCACCACCATGGGACAAACAGCTACAGTTTCTTTCTTGAGGAAAGTGAGGACCCTGCAAAGATCAATCCAGCTATTCCCCTGCATCACGCCACGGGACTTATCCCTTAAAAGTGTCAAGGAAGTTTCTAAAAACAGTGAAAACCAGGGCCACTGATTCATTGTAAGGACTCTGAGCAAATTAGTCACTAACACACCCTCAGTTCTAATCTGTGAGCCCCTGGGGTTGGACTGCAGGGTCCCTAATGCTCAGGAGCCCAAGCCCTGACCCTCCCTATGCTGAGCTGGGCTTTATCACTCCTGCAGGGAGCAGCTGTGGCTTTGTAGGAGTAAGCCTCAGGGGTCCTCTGCCCCATCCAGAGCAGTGCCAGATGCGTGTGTGTGTGTGTGTCTGTGTGTGTGTGTGTGTGTGTGTGTGTGTGTGGCATGGGGTTCCTGGAAGCCCACTCCAAGGAAGTGCCACATCCCCGGGGCCCACCACAGACTCACTCCTCAATGCCAATCTGCCAGTAGAGCTCCTGGGTGACAGGCGCCCAGTAGATCTGCCCGGTGTACAGGCTGCTGTCCACACCCCCGAAGATAACCGCTCCCCCGCTGGAGCCCTGCTGGCTGCAGGAGAGAAAGGGAAGGCTAAGTCAGGGAGTGCCACAGAAAAGAACCTCCCTGCTGCGCAGTCACCTCCACAGAGAAACAGAGCTCCTTTCCTGCTCCAGACCTGGGCTCCCTGAGGATGGAGGTAAGTCTCCCCTCAGACTGGGATTCCCTGGGGACAGGGCTGTGTCCCTTAGACTGGGGCTTTCTGGCTGTGCCTTGGAATTCCCAGTGCCTCAGGCTCCTAAATGATGCCAACCTCTGGGGGAGCCCTAGTGGTTGGGACCCCCACCCCACACTCTGCTCTCCTATCCCCTCCGCTTCCTGCTTCTGGTAGACCTGTCACCAGGAGCTCCATCCAGGCCCAGTTTGTTACTTTTCTGCTAAGACTGGAGACAGGTAGGGCCTTGGTGAAGAGGGTAAGAACATTCCATGTTTGTTCCAGAGGCTTCCCTCGTAGCTGGAGTGTGTAGCTGGGTGGAGCTGCTCTGTTTACACGCAGAGGAATCATAAACAGATGCGGAGAGGGAGTTAGCAACATTAGTAACAGGGTGAGGTCCTTGAAAGTCGGATTCCCCAGATTGGTCCAATTAAGCTAACTGTCTCTAGAAAGTGGCTGGCTAATTCTGAAGAAGAAAAAAGAAAAGTGGGCCGGGCGCGGTGGCTCACGCCTGTAATCCCCTCACTTTGGGAGGCTGAGGCGGGCGGATCACGAGGTCAGGAGATCGAGATCATCCTGGCTAACGTGGTGAAACCCCTGTCTCTAGTAAAAATACCAAAAATTAGCTGGGTGAGGTGGTGCATGCCTGTAGTCCCAGCTACTCCAGAGGCTGAGGCAGGAGAATCGCTTGAACCCAGGAGGCAGAAGTTGCAGTGAGCCGAGATTTCACCACTGCACTCCAGCCTGGGTGGCAGAGCAAGACTGCATCTCAAAAAAAAAAAAAAGAGGAAGGAGGGCCGGTCACGTTGGCTCACCCCTGTAATCCTAGCACTTTGGGAGGCCGAGGCAGGTGGATCACCTGAGGTCAGGAGTTCAAGACCAGCCTGGCCATCATGGTGAAACCCCATCTTTTTAAAAATAATAAATAAATAAATAGAGGAAGGAGGGAAAGGAGAAAGAGAGAAAGGAAGAAAGAAAAGAAAGAGAAAAGAAAAGTGGGTGCCAGGCCGCTCATCCCCACCCACTGCCCGGCTCACTAAATGGCTGCACATGCTTGCACTGACTGGCAAGGATAAGAACCTGCTGGGGGTCTGCGGTGGACCTGGACCAGAAGACTCCAGGAGCAGGCCAGAATGATAGATAAAAGGAGATGAAGCAATGATTTCCTATGCAAAAGAGGGATACAGGTAGAAGACATTCGGTCAGAAGGAAGTGAGTGAACTGCCCCACCTGCTTCTCCAGCAGGAGGCCCGTCCAAGGGCTGCTGAGGATCAGAGTGACAAATTCAGGTCAAAGTTCAGCCGCTGTGGAAGGGATTCCGCCCCGCCATGGAATGCAAAGAAAAGTCAGAGTAGACTAGGGACAGGTGCAGGGAGGGGTCTGGTGGAGTGAGTGGGAGAGGATTCAGAAGCCCAGGGCGAAGGCCCTGGGACAGGACTGACTGGAGCCAGATGCCCACTGGGATGCCTCCAAACCCCAAAGCATTGAGCACTGAGCCTCAGTTGTCCAGGGCGGCCGGGGAGTGCCCCGGGAGGTGGGGACCAGCGGGCCGGTTGCTCACTTGCTGAGGTAGAAGCTGAAGACAGGGCTAGTGAGGGCGTCCTCCTGCAGCATGCCCTGCATGGCTGTGGTGGCCCCGTCCACAGACAGAGCAGGGTAGGCCAGGCCCATGATGCCATCAAACTGTGCATAGATGAAATTGGTACCGGGCTCATTCTCACTCAGGCCAAACTCCTGGTTGGGGACCTGGATGCTCTGGACCTAACAGGGACACAAATGAGGGGAGGTGACAAGTCTGACTCCACTCACCTCCCCCAGGTTCCCCTAGAGACTCCTCAAGCCTCTGTTCATCCCTTCCTCACCTCTGCCTCTTTTTGACAGGTGTTGTGGGAGCCACCTCTCTCAGGCAGCCTTCCTTGACTGCCACAGCTCATCTCCCCACCCACGTCCTTCTTCTCTGAACTCCCCAGGCCCTACACTCCATTTTTTTAGACAGAGTCACACTCTGTCACCCAGCCTGGAGTGCAGTGGTGTGATCTCGGCTCACTGCAACCTCCATCTCCTGGGTTCAAACAATTCTACTGCCTCAGCCTCCTGAGGAGCTGGGATTACAGGTACATGCCACCACACCTAGCTAATTTTTTTGTAATTTTTAGTAGAGACAGGGTTTCACCATCTTGGCCGGGCTGGTCTTGAACCCCTGACCTCGTGATCCACCCGCCTTGGCCTCCCAAAGTGCTGGGATTATAGGCATGAGCCACTGTGCCCAGCCGGCCCTACACTCCTTAAAGAAAAGGACCACGTCTCTCTTGTTCAGCATGGTTCCCCAGTGCCTGGCACATGGTGGCCACCAGTGAGTGTTGGGGGAGTGACTGAATGGGTTCGTCATGTCCTGCCTTCCTGTCCTGCCCGTGAGAACACCAGCATTCCACCATGTTTCAGGAGGCTCCGTCTAACTGTCCCCTCCCGCTTATAGCTCACAGCCCCAGCCTCTACTCCCCATGCCCACTCACAGTCAGGGTGTCATAGCCAAAGAAGCCGGTGAGGCTGCCGCTGCCATACTGCAGAGAGAAGGTCTGCCCGTTGCTGGAGTAGGTGGAGGATGCGCTGGGGTTGAAGCGGGAGTGACTGGCTGCAGGGGGAGTCAGGGCATGGGGAGTCAGGCCAGCCGGTGCTCTCACCTCAGCCTCTCATCAGGCTGTGCCCACATCCTGGGACCTCAGCACCCCTGATCGCTGAGTCAAGGGGTGGCCAGCCAAGGCTCCCGGCACAGGGAGGCCCATGGGAGCTGGCCAGCCTTGGCCCCAAAGCCCCTTCTGACTTACAGAATCTTGGGATGCCCCAGGACTGTGGCCTCCCTGTGGACAGGGTTGCAGAGAACCCAACTCTGAGTCCCTGGCCCTTAGCAGAGCACCTGGCTCATAGCAGTGCCGAGTAATTACTCATCAGATGAAGGAGTGAATGGGCCTGCACCACCTCCCAGCATTCCCTCAGCCCTCCAGGGCATCCCCAAGTGCCCCCCACCTTCACTCATCAAGAAGCTTTCATAGCATAGAATGGGGCCACCGAGGGACCCCCTTGGGCCAGAGGTGTCAGGACCCAAACCCCAAGGCTTCAGCAGGAACGAGGGAAATCTTAAGAAAGCAAACACTGCCTATCTCCCAAAGCCATTATAGTGTGGAGCCTACATCCTATATACTGTTGTGTCTCTTGGAGACACTCAGTGAGAACTTAGCAAATAGTGGGGTGGAGCAGAATAGAATGGAGTAGAATGGAGTGGGATGAAATGGACTGGAAATTAGTCACATGGAATGCAATGGCACTCTCCAGAGTGAACAGAATGGGGAGAGTGGAATAAAAGGGAGTTGGGGGTTAGGGGCTGGCATAAGCAAAAGGATACATGTTGGTCAGCAGAGAAGGCAAAGGGGCCCTCCAACTGCAGGACCAGCATCTTTCCTGTGGCTTGGGTATGCTGTGTGGCCCTGCACATGTCCCTGGTTCTCCCCAGGACTGAGTTTTCCTCAGTCCTGAGCTCCCTGTGGAAGCTTGGCTCTCCCCAGAACCCTCTGTCAGTGCCTTGCCCTGCCCACCACCCCTCTCTGCCAAGCCCAGCACTCACTGCAGGCCTGGCTCTGGCAGTAGACAGAAGGCACCCACAAGTTGGAAGAGCCGGTGTCAAAAAGGACCAGGAAGTTCTGTGGTGGAGTCCCAATGCTGATCTCACCAAAGTAGGCAGCCTGGGGGCCATGGAGCAAGCTGTTAGTTCCAGAGGGATCCAGGGGGCCCCAGGCTTTTCCATGGGCAGAGCAGTGAAGGGACCTGCCCTTTCCCTCCAGCCCGCACCAGAGAGAAGACTACTCCAAGGAAGGTTCAGGACTCACATCCATGTAGTCCATGGGCTCGTAGGACACACTGAGGTCACTGAAGCGGTGCTTCCGAGCAGCATCATGCTTGTGGGTCTTCAAGAACTCCCGCAGCAAGCCCTTCTCCTTCAAGGTCTCACGGATAGACTTAAATCTCTTCAGGGGCACTCTACAGAAGGGTTGTGTATGAGGCAAGGCCCTCCCTCCTTCCTCTCTTCCCAGCCCTCTCTTTCTCTCTCTCCATCTCTAACTGCATGCTTCAACCTCCCTGCCACTCTGTTCCCCCTTGTCTGTGTGTGTCTTTCTCTCTCCTTCCCCTGTCTCTCAGCCTTTTTCTCTCTGTCTCTGTCTCTCTCTGTGTGTTTCTTCCTCCTTTTGCCTCTTCATCTCTTTCTTCCAAAGCTCTTTTCAGCACTTGCTCTAAGATTCAGAAAACCATTCATTTCACCCACGCATGCCCTCCTCATCCCATCTCAAGGGTCCTCCGAACTCCCTGACCCTTTGCTGTCAAATATTCCATAGATTCCTCCTCAGGAAAGGAATAGGGACTTTAGGCATTACCCTTTGCAGGATATGTAAATTTTTTTTTTTTCCGAGACGGAGTTTCGCTCTTGTCACCCAGGCTGAAGGGCTATGGCACGATCTCGGCTCACTGCACCCTCTGCCTCCCGGGTTCAAACAATTCTCCTGCCTCAGCCTCCTGAGTAGCTGGAATTACAGGCACCCGCCACCATGCCTGGTTAATTTTTTGTATTTTTAGTAGAGATGGAGTTTCATTATGTTGGCCAAGCTGGTCTCGAACCTCTGAACTTGTGATCTGCCTGCCTCAGCCTCCCAAAGTGCTGGCATTACAGGCATAAGCTGCCGCGCCCAGCCCACGATATGTACATTTTTAAGAGATTTTGGAGGTGGCACAGTTCACCCCAGAGTTCCTTCCTGTGGTGGCCCTCAGGCACCTGGCCCCAGCTGAATGTGACAGGGCATGGAGCAAGGGGAACAGCATGAGCTGGGACTCAGGACATAGGGTCCAGGTTCTGTCTCTGCTGCTAATTGCATGGCCTAGGCCCCATCACTGTTGTTCTCAGGACGCCTGGACCATGGGGACCTGGGTGGTCTGGAGCACAGATCAGCTCCAGGATTGAAACTTACAAATCATGGTTTCTATGGGCTCAGTCACCCACCTTGGCTCTCTCCTTCCCAGACTTGCTTGCTGCCATTGCCTGGAAATCTCTAGGGGTTCACTCTGGCCTTGCTCTAGGCTCCAGAATTCCTGCTTAATTCCCATTCCCTGGGCACTCTGCATTCTCCAGAAATTCTCTGGTAAACCTCTCCACCCCTCAGGAAGTACTCTTGGATAGAGAAATAACAGACAAGATGGCAGGCTGGGAGCCTTCCTGACGGCCTGTGAGCCATGCCATCTACTCCAGAGTTTTCTCCTGACCCCTCAGGGTACAGAAATTTATATTTACTGGTGTTTCTGCCTGGATGATTTTGGCATCTGCCAGTAAATTTTCGGCCTTAAGGCAATTTTTAGAAAGGAGTCTGGATAAGATATCCCTTATCCAGAAAGGATTGCTCCCTGCTGCAGGAAGAATCCACACCTGCCATACAGGGGCTGCTTGGGTAGTAGTCACCCCTGCCGTCTCTGTTTTGGGTCTGTCTTTTCCTCATCAGATAGGGGAAGGGATTAGGCTTTTCTGTTTGATGGGAAGTTCCCTGAAGGCAGGGGCTGTGTCTCCTTCCCTCCATGTGTCCTGTCCAACATTAGCAAAGGAAGGCTTCCCTTACCCTAGCAGAAATCCCAGAATAAAGACAGGGAGGGTGTCCCCTGGTGCAGCTGTCCTTTGCAGGGCTTCCCACCCAGGTTCCCTGTACAAGCAGCCAGGTCCCAGACTCACTTGACCACAGCTGCCTCCAAGAGCTGGAGGCAGACAAAGGCCACCACCATCCACTTCATGATGCTGGTCCCCAACTGGCTGTAGAGGAAGAGGTACTCCAAGTTCTGCGGTCGCAGTGGAGTGAAGACCTGGGCACTCCTTCCTCCTTTATACCCCCAGGATCTAGCCTAGTCACTGCATCCCTGCCCTGGGTGTACCCTGTGCTTTGTGTATCAACTGTGTCTGTGTATTTTTCCTTCTTGAGAGTGGCCGCAACAGACTTTCATCTTATTGACTTTTTAATTCAAGCATCAGGGGCCAGGGGTGCAAGCGATAAGAGAGAAAGTTGCTGTAAGATGGCGTGGGAAAGATTACGACTTGTCCCCAGACCAGAGGCATCATGTGTGCATTTGGGGACGAGGGCCAGAAAAAGGTAGAGGCAGACTGCCGACATAGATAGGATCTACAGGCAGGGTTTCTCAACCTCAGCGCTGGTGACATTTTGGAACAAATAGTTCATTGCCGTGAGCCCCGTCCTGCGTACTGTAGAATGTTTAGCAGTATCCCCGGCCTCTACCCACTCCATGCCAAGAGCAGTCCACCCATTGTGCCAACCAAAAATATCTTCAGGCACTGATAAATGTCTTCTGGATGGGCAACATTGTTGAGAACTGCTGGTCTATAGGTTACGTACTTGGAGCTTTGACTCAAGGCAGCACCCTCAGACCCTCAGGGGAGGAGATGGGGTGTCGGGGGGTCAGGAGGTCAGTAGCTAGGATGCTGGTTCTGATGATGGTGGTGGTGAGGGTGGTGCTGATGGAGGTGTCTGGAGTGCTGGTGCTGGTGGTGGGGCTGGGATGACAATGGCTGAAGTCACAGCGTCAGAAGCTTTCAAGGTCAAACAGGACATTTGGAGAAATGCTTGTCATAATTTAGCAAGTGCTCAGGGCACACTCCTAGAGTAAGCCGCACCAGCTTCTGGTTGTGCCTCTTGTACCAGCCTGGATCAGAGGCCTCGAGCAGGGGCACAGGAAGAGGGACAGGCCACTGCCCTGCTGCTGTTCCTCGTGGTCTCTTCTGCCCCGCTGTGTCCCTGCCTCCGGCTTCAGTTCTCCTAAAGTGCCTATGTCTCCCATGACCCACTCCCAAGCCCTTGTGCAGCCCCCAAATCTGATTTGTCAGTTCCTCTAGCCCTCATCCCCAGCCCCCACCCCTCCTCCCACCTCCCCAACTCCCCACCCCACTTCCCAGCTACCAGCTTCCCATTGCCTGAGGTGACCTGGAGCTGGCCTAGTGACTGCTCACCAGGCCCAGAACAGCTCTCCATTTTGGAGTGAGTGGAAAAAAATCCCCATGCCAATAGCCTCTCTGTCACCTTGTACCCCACACTCAGGGCTCCAGGCAGATTTGTCAGGTCCTCAGGCCCCAGGCAGAAGGCCAGGACCAGATCTGCTAAACACTGATATCATCCAGCCAGTGGGGGATTTTCCACCCTGGCCACTGCTACCCACTGCCCAGCCAGATCCCTGGAGCTTCCCCAAGTCTCACGATGGGGGAGGGGAGGGAGGACTAGAAGTCAGACCTACCTGATGCTGTCGCAAGCCAACTCAGCTCCCATTCCTCCCTGCAGTCCCCAGAGGTACATTGGACTCTGAGGTGAAAGGCAAGATAGGGAGTGCCTTCCCTGGAGCTGGGGGGAATATGCATATTTGGAAGAGCAGATAAATGAAAGTTACAAGGATTGGCCAGGTACGGTGGCTCACCCCTGTAATCCTAGCACTTTGGGAGGCCAAGGTGGGCAGATCACAAGGTCAGCAGTTTGAGACCAGCCTGACCAACATGGTGAAACCCTGTCTCTACTAAAAATACAAAAATTAGCTGGGTGTGGTGGTGCGCATCTATAATCCCAGCTACTCAGAAGGCTGAGTCAGAAGAATCACTTGAACCTATGAGGTGGAGGTTGCAGTGAACCGAGATTGTGCCACTGCACTCCATCCTCAGTGACAGATTGAGATTTTGTCTCAAAAAAAAAAAAGAAAAGAAAAGAAAGAAAATTATAGGATCATTGGAATCTAGCCAAATCCTGTAATATAGCAGAATTCATGGGATCCCCTAAGTCATGTGAGGCACCCAGATTCCCCAGCATGGGCTTTAGGGTCCTTTTTCTTATCTGGTAGGACTCTGGGAGTCTGGCTGCTGCCAGCCTAACCTTCCTGAAACATCCAAGTCACACCAAATCCCTTCTGAGCATCCCTGACCAACTGCGCCAAGCTAGGGCATCCCTGCTTGGCTGCCAGGCCCTGGGGGTCTACAGCCCCTGCCTGCCCAGTTGATCTTCTGATAGCTCAGTCAGTTTCCTCAGAATCTCAAACATCCCAAGTCCTCTCCTGCCTGTGGTCTGCCCTGCCTGCCGCCCCCGCCATATCTGAAAAACTCACTTTTCTCCCTGCTACGTGTCAAATTCTGCTCTCCCTCAAGGCCTCTCCTCCAAGAACCAGAGGCCTGCAGTGCCCGAGGACACCTTAGAAGTCATCCAAGGACTCCTCCAGCTGAGTACAGAAGCCCCAGGATGTCTGACCTGCTGGCTTTTACCCAAGTTCTACCCCTAAATGCTGCACACCCAGCTTGTGCCCTCCCCTTGGCACTGGATTGGTCTCCAGGTGTTTCCCAGGGCCATGTTTTTTTTCTCCACAGACTAGAAGCTCCCAGAGAGCAGAGCCCAAAGCTTCTGCATCCCTGAGCCTGACTCAGAGCTCAGGAAATCCTGAACAATAGAGCTCAGGAGACTGTCTCACTGGGGCTTAGTTCTAGCTCCCACAGCTGGTTGTCCCAGGGTTCTGATTGCTAGCCTACGCCTCCAGGGGATTTTGTCAAATTCCAGGGCCTCAGATCCCTTCATGGTGGTGGTGCCTCAGGAAGAAGGCTTTTCTTGTGGGCTTCTAGTCTTATTTCTTTTAAGAATCACTTGCATCAAAACTCATCAGAAGCCCACCGCTAACTAAATAAAACTCAGACTTGTTATCTTGGCATTCAGGACATTCTCAGTTTCCCACGTTTCCAAAATCATCTTCTACAGCTAACCTGCATGTGCACTTTGCTTTCCCCTCACAAGGCCTATTATTTTCTCACCTCCGTGCCTTTATCCATGCTATGCCCTCCATCTGAAATGCCCTTCCCAAGCATAGACACCTGCAAACTCTCCTCATCCATCAAGACCCAGCATGAATGCCACAACATCTTCTCTGTTGAGTCCATCTACTCTCAAACTGACTGTTGATTGTGGAGAATTTTGCTTTTGTTCTCTTTTTTTTTTCTATTTTTTATTTTATTTTATTTTTTTGAGACGGAGTTTCGCTCTTGTTACCCAGGCTAGAGTGCAATGGCGCGATCTCGGCTCACCGCAACCTCCACCTCCTGGGTTCAGGCAATTCTCCTGCCTCAGCCTCCTGAGTAGCTGGGATTACAGGCACGCGCCACCATGCCCAGCTAATGTTTTTGTATTTTTAGTAGAGACAGGGTTTCACCATGTTGACCAGGATGGTCTCGATCTCTTGACTTCGTGATCCACCCGCCTCGGCCTCCCAAAGTGCTGGGATTACAGGCTTGAGCCACCGCGCCCGGCCTAGCTTTTGTTCTCTTAAGGTACTTATTTCATGCCGTTTTACATCCCAGTGACTTGCCCAAAATCCTATAGCTTTTAACTGAAAGAGGTTTCTTCCTGCGCGTCGCCCCTTCAGTATCACAAACTCATCTTTTCAGAAGGTCAATAAAAATGACAAAATGGCAATAGGAATGGGAATGTCTCTAGAAGAAGGGGCAACTAGATAGCATGCACACTGTCACTGCTCATTCTTCACCATTGGCGGACATCACTAATCAATCATGTCACTGTTTCCCACAGGGCTCAGACATGGCCTTAGAATCCCTCCCTATCTAGTGCTCCCTGCAGGCATTCTCAGTTAATCATGACATGACAGTCCCTAAGTCCATTAATGGAGGAATTTTTTAAAATTTTTTGCTCTGAGGAGAAATTCATGCAGAAATTTAAAAAAAAAATTTTTTTTTGCATACTAGGCGGGGCATGGTGGCACACACCTGTAATCCCAGCACTTTGGGAGAACAGCCTGGCCAACATGGAAAAAACCCCATCTCTACTAAAAATACAAAACTTAACCAGGCATGGTGGCAGGCGCCTGTAATCCCAGCTACTCAGGAAACTGAGGCAGGGGATTCGCTTGAACCCAGGAGGAGGAGATTTCGGTGAGCTGAGATCGTGCCACTGCACTCCAGCCTGGGCGACAGAGCAAGACTCCATCTCAGTAAATAAATAATAAATAAATAAAACAAAATTCTGCATACTAAATTGTATTTAAAATTCTATACACAGATCACTTTTTAAAATTCAAGGCAACTCGAAATTACAACTATTTGTGCCCTTCTAAATTGTCTTCCAGCTCTTACTGTGCAGGCTGAGATTTTAACACAGCTGTGACCATTGTGTAAAGCCAACTTCTGTTCCACTCCTGTCACTCTGGATTACTGTGTATACATGTTTCCATGCATTAAGATAGGCCACATTTTTATCACTTTCAGTGGCCACACAGTGCTCTATCATCTTGGTAGCTAAGATTACTTGGTCCTAATCATTTGGATTATTTCCAGTTTTTCACTGCTATCAAGAGCTCTTGGGCTCACAACTAAAAATCATCCAAAGGAGTAGAATAGTGAGCCCTCCATTCTCAGAGTCACTCAAGCAGAGGTTAAAGGAGCACCTTTTAAGGAATACTAGTAGTGGGGTCTCTTGCAGAGAGTGTGAAATTGGGCCTGGGATCTGAGTTCTCCCTGTATGCTCTAACCCCGGAGCTCGTTGCCTTAGCTCAGGAAACAAGTGATCTATAAACCTTAAGTCTTTGGCAGCTGTCTACATAAATTTTCAGGTACAATTTCAGTTACTGCCTTGATTTTATAGTTTTTTCCTTAAATGTTATATGTGTCTTTTATACTTACTAGTTCAGCCAAATCTATTGGGGACATATTGGACCTGAGGTTTGCTTTTCCCAAGTTCAAAAATTTATGCTTTTTGATTTTTATTTTGACAAAATTCTAGACTTAGAAAAATTGTAAACATAGTTCAGAGAGTTCATACAAATTTTTCATCCGACATCCCCTAATGTCCACATCTTACATAAATAACCATAGTATAATTAGCAAACCCAGGAAATTAACCCCAACACAATACTTTTTTTTTTCTGTTAACCACATACACACATGAACCCTGATAAAATCCTTTTTTCTTTTTTAATTGAGACTGAGTTTTGTTCTTGTTGCCCAGGCTGGAGTGCATGCAATGGCGTGATCTTGTCTCACCGAAACCTCTGCTGACCAGGTTCAGGCAATTCTCCTGCCTCAGCCTCCCAAGTAGCTGAGATTACAGGCATGCACCACCAAGCCCAGCTAATTTTTGTATTTTAATCAGAGACAGAGTTTCTCCAGGTTGGTAAGGCTGGTCTCGAACTCCTGACCTCAGGTGATCCACCTGTCTCGGCCTCCCAAAGTGCTGGGATTACAGGTGTGAGCCACCGCACCCGGCTCAATATAATACTATTAAGTATTCTATAGACTGTATTTAAATTTCCCCAGTTTCCCCACTCCTACCCTCTTTCTGGTCCAGGATCTGGTCTAAGGTGCCACATGGCGTTTAGTTTTCTTTTTTTCTTTTATTTATGTATTTATTTTTGAGTCAAGGTCTCACTCTGTATTCCAGGTTGAGGTACAGTGGTGCAATCATGGCCCACTGCAGCCTCGATCCTGGGTTTAAGTGATCCTCCTGACTCAGTCTCCCAAGAAGCTGGTGCATACCACCATGCCTAGACCATTAAATTTTTTTTTCTTCTGGGTTCAGTGGCTCTTACCTGTAATCCCAGTACTTTGGGAGGCTGAGGCGTGTGGATCACCTGAGGTCAGGAGTTCAAGACCAACCTGGCTAACATGGTGAAACCCTGTCTCTACTAAAAATACAAAAAATTAGTTGGGCGTGGTGGTGTGCACCTGTAATCCCAGCTACTCGGGAGGCTGAAGCAGGCGAATCGCTTGAACCTGGGAGGCAGAGGTTGCAGTGAGCCAAGATGGCGCCATTGTACCCCCGCCTGGGCAACAAAAGTGAAACTCCATCTCAGGGAAAAAAAGAAAAAATTTTGGCTAGGCATGCTGTGTTATGCCTATAATCTCAGTACTTTGTACTTTGGGAGGCAAATGATCTATCTCTAAATAGATCTAGATAGGAGGCAAGACCCTATCTCTAAAATTAAATTAAATTAAAAATTTATGTAGAGATGGGGTCTCGCTATGTTGCCCAGGCTGGTCTCAAACTCCTGGCCTCAAGTGATCCTACCACCTTGTGCTCCCAGAGTGCTGGGATTACAGGCATGAGTCACTGGGCCTGACCTGATCTTGCTAATTTAAAGACTATTGATCAGTTATTTTGTAGAATGCCTCTCAATTTAGGTTACTCTCATGTGTTCTCACATGAGATCAAGGGCATGCATTTTGGGAAGTATGCCATAGAGATGTGCCTTTTGCAGTGCACCGTGTCAGGGCGTACATGATATTGACATGTCTTATTGCTGCTAACTTAACCTGAATCACGTGGTAAGGTGAGGTCTACCAGATTTCTCTGCAGTAAAGTCACCATTTTTCCACTGGTAATGATTAAGTATCTTCTGGAGAGATACTTTGAAGCTGAGCAAGTATCCTGTTTCTCATCATTCTGCCAACCAATTTTTAACATCTGGTTCGTGCCTGCAATAGTCATTACAGTGGTGTTGGTGATTTTTCTATTTCCATAAATCCTTCTACATTTATTAATTAGGATTCTACTGTAAGGAAGAACGGAACCTTACTAAAATGGGCTCTGACTCCCCTGCCAAAATATTCCATCACTGTGTCAGGCAGGCTGCTTTATATGGGTTTAATCTTGCAATTCTCACAACAATCACACAGTAGGTTATCTTATCCGCATTCTACAGAGGAGTCCGTTTTATCTGTCTGTGTCTCAAACCTCTGGAAATAGATCTCTGTATATCTAAATGGAGGAATAGATAGAATATTTTTTCTCTGGTCTTTGATTAACACACCTTTGCTTGCAGGTGACTGCTTGCTTGTCTGGCTTGGAGGAAAGGAGGATGTACTGGGTGGATTTCATAGAGCAGCCCAGATGCAGGAAGGGGAGGGATAGGGTGGAGCCTTAGGATCAGCTAGAATCTGAGATGCAAACACTACCAGGACCCTTTCTCCATGTCTCATCCCTGCTTCCCTTTGCTTTGCCCTCTCTTCTTTCTCCCTTTCCCCCTGTAGGTTGGCTTTTTCCATGTAACCGACAAACAGCAGCTGAGTCTTACATTTCCAGAGCAAGAATGAACCCAAAATTCCCAGGAAAGTTCTCTGATTGGCCCATCTTGGGTCAGGTGTCCTCTCCTGAATCAAGCAACTATGGCCAGCAGGTAGGATCAAGTAAGAATGCGGTGGTTTCCTCAGGAAGCATTTTGAAGAGCGTGGACAGGAGGAGCTCCCAGAAGTAAGGGATGTTTCTCGGAAAATAATATCGGATATATCCACATAGATTTATTTCTGATGACTTGTGAACTCTATTTGGATTCTTCACTCACTCCTCTTTGCACATATTAAAGGATGCGATGTGTGACATGCAATTAACTTGACCTTAGAAGACCAATCTCCACCACCGATGAACGTTTTGACAATTCACTTACCCTTTCTGAGCCTGGGTTTTCCTGACTGTAGAGTGGAATAATACCTACTCTGCAGGCTTGCTATAATGATTCAATAAGGCCCTGCTTATGAATGTGCCAGCACAGAGCTGGCCCTCACTATCAGCTGAGTATGAATCTTTTTCTTTAAATTGGGCAGGGGCTAGAGGAAGGGCATGAAAAGGAAAAAGGACTATTTTTTTTTTGAGACAGAGTCTCGCAGTGTCGCCCAGGCTGGAGTGCAATGGCACAATCTTGGCTCACTGCAACCTCTGCCTCCTGGGTTCAAGAGATTCTCCTGCCTCAGCCTCCCAAGTAGCTGAGACTGCAGGCACCGGCCACCATGCCCAGCTAATTTTGTGTATTTTTAGTAGAGATGGGGTTTCGCCCTGTTGACCAGGCTGGTCTGGAACTCCTGACTTCGTGATTCGCCCACCTCAGCCTCCCAAAGTGCTGGGATCATCAGGCGTGAGCCGCTGTGCCTGGCTGGAAAAAGGATCTTTGGGGAGTGCTGATAACATCCTGCTTTGTGATCTGTGTACCAGCTGAGTGGGTATGTTCAGTTTGTGGGAAGTCAGTGAGCTGTACTCCTGATAGGTGTGAGCCAAGATTGCGCCACTGCACTCCAGCCTGACAACAGAACAAGACTCCATCCCAAAAAAAAACAAAGAGTCTCACTCTGTCGCCCAGGCTGGAGTGCGGTGGCACTATCTGGGCTCACTGCAACTTCTGCCTCCCAGCTTCAAAGAATTCTCATGCCCCAGTCTCCCGAGTAACTGGGACCACAGGCACATGCCACCACACCCAGATAATTTTTGTATTTTTAGTAGAGATGGGGTTTCGCCGTGTTGGCCAGGCTGGTCTTGAACTCCTGACCCCAAGTGATCTGCCCGCCTCAGCCTCCCACAGTGCTGGGATTACAGGCATGAGCCACCATGCTGGGCCAAAATCACATTTTAAAAAGAAAATCAGGCCGGGCGCGATGGCGCGTGCCTGTAGTACCAGCTACTCGGGTGGCTGAGGTGGGAGGATCACTTGAGCCCAGGAGTTCTGGGCTGTAGTGCGCTACGCTGATCAGGCGTCCGCACTAAGTTCGGCATCAATATGGTGACCTCCCGGGAGCGGGGTACCACCAGGTTGCCTAAGGAGGGGTGAGACGGACCAGGTTGGAAACAGAGCAGGTCAAAACTCCCATGCTGATCAGTAGTGGGATCGTGCCTGTGAATAGCCACTGCACTCCAGCCTGGGCAACATAGTGAGACCCCGTCTCTAAAAAATAAATAAATAAATAAGATCAGAACAAAGGTCTCTGAGGATAAATAAATAAGTAAATAAAAAAATAAGAAGGAGGAGGAGAAAGGAGAAAAGAAAGGAGACAGAACACTAGTCCTCAGAGAACCCCAAAGGCAACGAGGGAAGGCAGTCCTTGCTCTCAGGGAGTCCCGGGCTGCTGGGGAGACGACTCATTCACCCATCATAACATAGCCCACAATGGCAAAGATGCAGAGGAGAGTGTAGGTCAAACAGGGATGAGGGACCTCCTTTGAATAGCCATGTTTTTATCATAATACGTTTTAGCAGACATATAACAGGGGCATCCCACCTGTGATTGCATGGCCATAATGGGTTAAGACAAAGAGACCTGCCAATAACCCTGGCACTTGCAGGGCTCTGGTGGGCCTTACCTGCTGTGCACAGCTGGCTGTTCATGTTCCCAAAGGCAACTTCCCCCACAGTAACTGCTTCCTGTTAGCTATGAAACCGAAGACACAGACTCGGGAGGAGGCAGCTGCTGGGCGAACAGACCCCAATTTCGGGAGCCTATTTTCTGAATCAACCCAGTAGGCCTGGCCCACTTTGTCACCCTCCTGCTCCTCTTGTACCTGCACAGTCCCTGGCTGTGGGACTGTGATCAGAAGCTTCAGTTCAGAGATAGATCAACCATGGAGGAGTGGAGGAGGAAGCTCCTGGGCAGGGTTCTCTCACTTGCTGAGATAGAACCTGACCACTGCTCTGAGATCAGGTTCCACTTAACAAGGCCATCCATGACTGCAGTGGCCCCAGCTGCAGAGGCGGATGGATAGGACAGCCCCGCTATCCCATCAAAGGGAAGGCTTTCGAAGGTGGTATCCGGCTCCCTCTGGCTTAGGCCATACTCCTGGTTGGTGACGGCCAAGCCCCGGATCTGCCCACCTGGAGGAGGGAACCCCTCAGCAGAACCAGGGCATCATAGCCTCCCTCAGCAGGAAGGAAGCTGGACTCCCAACTCACTTGGGCACTGGCCGGCCACCTGCCCCTCACCTACTGTCACAGTGTCAAAGCCCAGGCCTCTGCCGAGAGGGCTGCGGGGAGAAGGGACAGCCTTCCAAGGAGCACCTGGGCCTGGCTGTTAGGACAAGGTGTGCAGATCAGGGCCCACACTGCCCTTCCCCTCCCCCACTCCCACATCATCTCTGTCTTGTCCCCATGATGGCCTACACCCCACCCTGGACCCTGTGCTCTCCTAAATGGTAAGCCGAAGGCCATACTGGCTCCTGTGGTTTCTCCTGCCTGGTACCCTCACCTTTTGCCTCTGCCACTTCCAATTCTGGTGGTTTTTCCCACCTTGCCTCCTCCAAGTAGCCCTGCCTAAATCCCCAGCCCTCCCAGGGGGCCTTTTTTTTTTTTTTTTTTTTTTTTTGAGATGGAGTCTCACTCTGTCACCAGGCTGGAGTGTACGGGAGTGATCTTGGCTCACTGCAACCTCCGCCTCCCAGGTTTAAGCGATTCTCCTGCCTCAGCCTCCTGAGTAGCTGGGACTACAGGCATGTACCACCATGCCCAGCTAATTTTTGTATTTTTAATAGAGATGTGGTTTCACAATATTAGGCAGGATGGTCTTGATTTCTTGACCTCATGATCTGCCTGCCTCGGCTTCCCAAAGTGCTTGGATCACAGGCGTGAGCCACTGCGCCTGGCCAAGGGGCCTCTTTTTAGACTGTATACAGCTAGTGCTCGATTTAACGACCATGACTGGTTCCGACAGACTGGTCGTAACACGATTTGGTCGTAAGTTGAGTAGGCTATATGCACGCGGAGATGGTAGTACTGCCGGAAGCTGGTCCGCACTGTCGTACGCCCAGCTGGGCAGCGTTTGCCTCGCCAGATGTGGAGCAGTCGTGGCTAGCGATTCTGGTCCTAAAGTCGAATGGTCATAAGTTGCATAGGTCGTAAGTCGATCAATACCTGTACTGTGAAATGATGTTATAAAAATCTTTAAGTCATATTTTATCATAATTTTCTTTCATTATTGTTATATATCATAATTCTCTTTGTTCATTTTATGCCATTTGTATCATCTCTACACCGTTTTGTTTCTTATTTTTACATTCGTCAGGTTTAAGTAAAACACTGCATTACCAGTACAACTGGTTTAATATTTGCAAAACATACAAAATTACAAAATACAGGTGCATACAAAAATACAAAATACAGGTGTAAAAAATACCATAGGAAACATTTTCGCAATTGCAAAACATATCAAAATATATGTAAACATGTACGAAACATTTTATTGGCCGCTGGTGCTTGGCTGCGGATCGTTGATGTCGTCATCTGAGGCAGCAGCTGGGGTTACCGGAGTTGGTTTTTTCATAAACATGGTGAGTTTGTCTGAATTGTATGTTTCTCTTTTTCTTCATAAATTTCACGATACGGATGAAACATATTGTGCACCATCCGTTCAATCCTTATAAATCATTCGATGTTTGGGTCCATTGCTTCGAAATGTATAAGAAGTTTATTCAGTAAAGATAAACCGTCTGATAATCCCTTAGTGGTGAACTTTCTTTCTGGCTCCTCCTCTTCTGTCTCTGCTTCTCTTCTTTCTTTTTCCGCCACTCTTTCTTCTTCCAGTTCGATTAGCTCTTCATTTGTAAGTTCTCCGGATTCTTTGTCTAGCAACTCTTCGACATCTTCCATTTCACACTCCAAAGAAAGGTCTTTAGTGAGTTTTACTATTTTTTCCCAAATCGTTTCAAGTTCATGTTCACTGTCAAATCCATCAAAATCATTAACATAGCACTTAACACAATTTTTCCAGATGCCATTCATGCACTTGGTCGTCACAGCCTCCCAGGCGGTAGCGATATTCTTGATACACATCAAAATGTTGTATTGTTTCAAAAAATCTACAGCGGAGCAGTCGTGGCTAGTGATTGTGGTCGTAGAGTCGAATGGTCGTAAGTTGCATAGGTCGTAAGTCGATCAATACCTGTATTGGACATCATAAAACAGACGGCCTATAATATGTGCTGCTCACCCCCACCTGTGCTCCTGGCCTTTCTGGAGAGACTGGAAGCTTCAGGGGCACAGGAATGATGCTTTTGCCACCCTGGGACTTACTGCTGCAGCTCACAGGAGGGAGGGACTGTTTCCTCCCTCAAGCTCCAGGTACCCCTCTCCTGTGGGCTCTAGATGAGCACGCGCAACAGCCAGGCCTTCACAGAAGACTGACAGCACCGCCAGGTTGGCTGAGTCCATGCCAGAGGATCATAAAGCTCTGAAGGTGTCCC
Source organism: Sapajus apella (assembly GCF_009761245.1). Taxonomy (NCBI): domain Eukaryota; kingdom Metazoa; phylum Chordata; class Mammalia; order Primates; family Cebidae; genus Sapajus; species Sapajus apella. The sequence continues at coordinate 9,317,941 of NW_022437023.1, forward strand.
CAGCTTCATCTCCCCAGAATAGTACATTTGGGGAGAGAGATTCAGCCGCTGAGGGTGAGTCGGGCCCCAGGCCCACAGTGACCCCTAGTCCCAACCTTCAGCAGCTCCCACAGGGGATGGCTCTCACCTTGACAGATGACTTCCTCACTGTGTGGAGTCTTCAAGATATCTACCTTCAGAATGGAGTTCCCTGAGTCAGAGCTGTGCCTCTCCTCAGACTGGGGCTCCCTGAGGACGGGGCTGTGTCTCCCACCAACTGGGGCTCCCTGAGGATGGGGCTGTGTCTCCCTCTGACTGGGGCTCCCTGAGGACGGGGCTGCGTCTCCCTCAGACTGGGGATCCCGGAGGACGGGGCTGCGTCTCCCTCTGACTGGGGCTCCCTGAGGATGGGGCTGTGTCTCCCTCTGACTGGGGCTCCCTGAGGATGGGGATGCATCTACCTTCAGACTGGGGCTCCCTGAGGACGGGGATGCATCTACCTTCAGACTGGGGCTCCCTGAGGCAGGGCTATGTCCTCTCAGGACTCAGCTTCCTTCAGCTTTGGTGACACAGTAAGAAATGAGTCACCCCGGTGAGGAGCTGGGTGGTGACAGGTGGGTCGGCGGAGCCTGACCCACTCAGGTCTATATGCAGTCATGTGCTGCTTAATGACGGGAATGTGTTCTAAGGAAGGGGTCATCAGGAGACTTCGCAGTGGCATGAACATCATGACGTGCGCTTACAGAAACCAGGCCTCGTGGCAGGGCCTGTTGTCCTACGCTGACCTGCACAGCATGTTGCAGTCCTGAATACCTGAGGCAACGGTAACACAACGGTAAGCATGCGTGTGTCTCACCGTAGAAAAGGTACAGTAACAATACAGAATTGTCATCTTATGGGACTGCAGCGTGTCTGCCTCTGTCCTTGATGCGTGATGTAGCTGGCCGGGAGCTCATGGTGGGTGGACTGGTTGAGTGAGATATTTGCTGGCAGGGTCAGGCTGGTGTTTCTTCAGGAAGTCTGAGGGCAGCCCCCGCATTTCTTTAGACCCTGGCAGGCAGGAATTCAGCTGATTTCACTCCTAGCCCAGTTTCTCCTAAGTCCAGCCAACCACCAGTTAAGGCTCTCCAGCCAAGGCTAGCATGAGGCCTGGGGCTCAGATGGGCCAGAGTCTCATTGCCTTCTTTAATCATCTCTTGCTGCCTTCCGTGAGGGACTCAGTGGGGAGACAGGGTTGAACATGAAATATGAGAGCGGGAAATCTAATCTGCTCCAAGGGAAATCTAATCTAATCCCTGGATCCAGGGAAGGAAGGAACTCCTAAACTTTGGTGTCTTTCAAGACCAAGCAGGTTAGACAGGTATGGTGGCAGGTACCTGTAGTCCATCCAAGCTTCTCTGGAGGCTGAAGCAGGAGGATTGCTTGAGGCCAGGAGGTCGAGGCTACAGTGAGCTATGACTGAGCCACTACACTCCAGCCTGAATGACAGAGCAAGACCTTGTCTCAGAAAAAAAAAGACCAGGCCTGGAGGATACTCACACTCGACACCTTGTCCCCACCCCCGATCACCCCCTGATGCTGTACCAGAGCAGCCCTTCAGAGAAATGGAAGCCAGTCAGGGCAAGGAGCAGCCATTTGCTCGTGGGCAGCTTCCACCTCTTCACCAAGGCTGGAGGGAGAGACCTCACCCCAGCCCAGCCATGAGCTTAGGAAGCAGCAGATCAGAGTAGAGGGGCCTTTATTGAGGAGGGAATGGGAAGGCAGGAACAGCCCTGAAGAAAGCACGGGGAAACATCCAGGCAGGGGAGAAGCGTGGGCTGGGCAGGGGGTCTGGACAGGACTCTTGGCGGAGAGCTCTCAGGCCTGTGCCAGAGGCGCCAGGAGGAACCCATGTTCCTATACCGTGTTCTCCCAAGACCCTGTGTGGATTGGTGGGGACAGCAGGAGGCAGTGCAGGTAAGTGAGGCCATGAAGGAGGGGTGGTTCAGACTGAGCTGGATGTGGTCCTAGACTAAGGTCGCTCTGGGTGGGGTTGAGAAGTGTTGGGGTTTGAGGATTGGGTGGCACAAAGGGGAGAGTCTGGTGTCCAGATTCCGGCACATCAAAGGCCAGAGAATCTAATCACCAGGGCCTGGATAAGGAGCAGGAACTGTGCCTAATGCAAAAGTCCCAAACCAAATACTGATAATGGGCTCAGGAGGCTCTAGGCCCTGCCCTCACATCTTTTTCCCCATGGCCCCTAATCAAACCTCAGGTGGACACGGTTACAGGCCCAGGTCCCTGGAGCCAGCTCAGATCCTGGCCAATCTAGTTTGGCTTCTGGAGAGGTATGCCTGTGAGCACCAGTGTGCCGCTGGCCACGGCTCTTCCTGTGCTCAGGGACCCTAGTGTGGCACACCAGGGGCCCACGACAGGGGCTGGGGCTGAGCAGCCTCCAGAGGGATGCCCCTTGGTAGGATCAACTCCTCCCAACATCCCAACATCTAGAGGCCCTGGCTCTGCGTGCCCATTGTACAGTATGGGAAACTGAGGACTGGAGCAGATAGGGGGACCCCCAGCCTCAGGCGTCTTCATGGACCCTGCGGTGATGGGGAAGAGAAAGGGCCCAGAGGCCTTAGATGAGCCTCAAAACCACCCACATTGATTCCCTGTCTGAAGATCCCCTTTTGCAGATTCTGAGGTTACCTAGGAGGCTTCGAGCTGACTGTGCCTGTTTCCTGACAAGTCTGGGAACCCTCCCCCAGCCCTGCTCAGATTCCAGGGAGCTGAGTCACTGATCCTGAAGCTCCAGGAGGATCTCTGAGGGTCTCCACTTTGTCCCTCTGTAGGAGAATGTGGCACTGTTGCCTCATGCTAGGCCTGAGGCCCCAGGGGCTTGTCCTCCAGGGAGTCTGTCTCACTTCTACTGTGCTCTCTCCGCTGACTCCCCCAGACCTGCTCTGGACATGAATATGCCCTTCTGCCCACAGCACTGCTGCCACATATCCCAAAGCCCCAGGGGTGTGGTGGGGCTTGGCATCCAGGTCACCCTTGGTCACAGGTCCAACAGACAGCAGGGGCCAAATCACAGGGACAGGAGCAGTGAGGAGGGGTCTCCACAAGGCCTGACCTGGCCCCCAGGAGTGCGGGATGGTGGAGACCTCAGCTCTGAGTTGGTGGTGGCTGAAGAACCCTGCTCTGCGGTCTCTGGCTCCAGGGATGGGTCACAGTGTCCAGGGACCTGTCCCTAGGCCTCCAGCTCATATCATCCCTCTTACCCCAAATTCCTTTCCCATTTCAGTGAAAGTTGTCTCTTCTTCCAGTTGTCAGACCCCAAACCTCAGAGTCCTCCTTAATCCTCTTTTTCCTGTTCCCATATTCCCCTACCAATCAACCAGGATTTCGATTGTCAATTCCCTGTTCGGTCCACCTCCAGAATACATCCCAAATCTGTCCACCTCTCTCCTTTTCCACTGCCACCAACCAATGCCAAGCCACCATAATCCCTCTCTAGATTATAGCAGTAGGCTCTATCCTAGTTTGGACTGCTGTAGCAAATTACCAAGTACTGGGATGCTTAAACAATAAACATTTATTTCTCACAGTTCCGGAAGCTGGGAAGTCTGAGATCAAGGTGCCAGCCGATCTGGTGTCTGGTGAGTGCCCTCTTCCTTGTTTGCAGGTGGCCATGTTCTCGTATCTTCATGTGGAGGAGAGCAGACAGAGCATCTCTGTCGTGTCTCTTCTTATAGGAGCATGGATCCCATTCAGGAGGGCTCCACCCTCACATCCCAGTTACCTTGCAAAGGCCCCACCTTCCAACGACATCACATTGGGGGGTCACTAAGGATTACAAAATACGGATTTTGGGGGAGACAAACATTCAGTTCATACCACCTCCCACTTCCACTGCTCTTTCCCTGGTCTCTGGTCTCTGCACAGCAGCCAGAACCATTCTGTTAAAACCTAAGCTGGGGCTGGGCACGCCTGTAATCTCAGCACTTTGGGAGGCCAAGGCAGGCAGATCACCTGAGGTCAGGAATTTGAGATCAGCCTGGCCAACATGGCGAAACCCCATCTCTACTAAAAACACAAAAATTAGCCGGGCGTGGTGGCAGGTGCCTGTAATTCCAGCTACTCGGGAGGCTTAGGCAGGAGAATCGCTTGAACCCAGGAGGCGGAGGTTGCGGTGAGCTGAGATCACACCACTGCACTCCAGCCTGGGTGACAAGAATGAGACTCTGTCTCAAAACAAACAAAAAAACAAAAAAATAAGCTGGCTCTCATCTGCTCAGAACCCTCCAATAGCTTCCTGCTGCCCTTAAAGTAAAATCTGCATGCCTCCTCCAGGTTCTTGTGTCCTGAATCCTCCTTATGCCATCATCCCCAGCTTACTCCGTTTCTTCCCTCCGACAGCTGCACTGGCCTCCTTTGACCCTTTTGCTTTTCCTTGAACCCATCCAGCACATTCCCCCTATCATGCCTTTGCACTCACCATCCCTCTGCTTGGAACTCCCTTCCCTCAGCTGTTCATTCGGCCTTTGTCTTGCACTCAAATCTCTGCTTCCATGTCACCTCCCCAGAGAGGTCTTCCTTAACATGCCTATCCCCGACAATCGATCACATTACCCCTTGTGCATTTTTCTTTTTTCTCTTTATTCTTTGAGACAGGGTTTCCCCCTGTGCCCAGGCTGGAGTGCCACGGTGTGAACACAGCTTACTGCAGCCTTAATCTCCTGGGCTCAAGCCATCCTCCTGCCTCAGCTTCCTGAGTAGCTGGAACCACAGGAGCACGCCACTACACCCAGCTAACATATTTTTTTTATTTTAGTAGAGATGAGGTTTTGCTTTGCCACCCAGACTCATCTTGAACTCCTGAGCTTAAGTGAACCTCTTGTTTCGGCCTCCCTAAGTGCTGGGATTACAGGTATCAGCCACCAAACCCAGCCTCTTTTTAAAAAAACAATTTTTTTTTTTTTTTTGAGACGGAGTCTCGCTCTGTCATCAGGCTGGAGTGCAGTGGCACGATCTCTGCTCACTGTGATCTCCGCCTCCAGGTTTCAAGTGATTCTCCTGCCTCATCCTCTGGAATAGCTGGGACTACAGGTATGTGCCACCACCCCTAGCTAATTTTGTATTTTTAGTAGAGACAGGGTTTCTCTCTGTTGGTCAGGCTGGTCTTGAATTCCTGACCTCAGGTGATCTGTCTGCCTTGGCCTCCCAAAATACTGGGATTATAGGTATGAGCCACCACACCCAGCCCTAAAAAATATTTTTGAAGTTCAGGCATGGTGGCTCACGCCTGTAATCCCAACACTTTGGGAGGCCGAGGCAGGTGGATCCCTTGAAGTCAGGAGTTCAAGACCAGCCTGGCCAACCTGGTGAAATCCCATCTCTACAAAAAATACAAAAATTAGCCTGGCATAGTTCACACCTGTAATCCCAGCTACTTTGGGGCTGAGGCAGGAGAATCGCTTGAACCTGGGAGGCAGAGGTTGCAGTGCACTGCGATCCTGCCACTGTTCTCCAGCCTGGGCAACAGAGTGAGACCCTTTCTCAATTACATATATATACATTTTAGAGATGGAGGTCTCGCTATAGTACCCAGGCTGGTCTCAAACTTCTAGTTTAATGTGATCCTCCCACCTTGGCCTCCCAAGTCACTGGGATTACAAGCAGGAGCCACCACATCTGGCTTCCTTTTAAACTTTCTTTAAAGTTATCTCTTCCCTAAACTTAAGGTGTTAATACTTGCCAGTTAATCACCTCACCGTCAGAAGAATGTAAGTTCATGGGGGCATGGGCTGTATCTGTCCTCTCTGCTGCTCCGTCCCCAGCACCCAGCACAGTGCCTAGCATGTTAGCAGGCTTTCCATAACTATGTGTTGGTTATGAATAGGAGACAGGGTCTGATGAAGATTTTTCTTTCTTTCTTTTTTTTTTTTTTGAGACAGAGTTTCACTCATGTTACCCAGGCTGGAGTGCAATGGCGCGATCTCGGCTCACCGCAACCTCCGCCTCCTGGGTTCAGGCAATTCTCTTGCCTCAGCCTCCTGAGTAGCTGGGATTACAGGCACGCACCACCATGCCCAGCTAATGTTTTTGTATTTTTAGTAGAGACGGGGTTTCACCATGTTGACCAGGATGGTCTCGATCTCTTGACTTCGTGATCCACCCGCCTCGGCCTCCCAAAGTGCTGGGATTACAGGCTTGAGCCACCGCGCCCAGCCTGAAGATTTTTTAAAAAGAAAAAATTAGGCCAGGCATGGTGGCTCACGCTTGCCATCCCAGCGCTTTGGGAGGCTGAGGCGGGCGGGTCACCTGAGATCAGGAATTTGATACCAGCCCGGCCAACATGGTGAAACCCCATCTCTACCAAAAATACAAAAATTAGCTGGCCGTGGTGGTGGGTGCCTGTAATCCCAGCTGAAGCAGGAGAATCACTTGAACCCAGGAGGCAGAGGCTGCAGTGAGCTGAGATGGAGCACTGTACTCCAGTCTGGGTGAAAGAACAAGACTCTCTCAAAAAAAAAGAAAATTAAAAAACAAAAATATGTGTTGGGTTAGTGGTGAGTGAATGACCGTACCTGGTCTGAGCCACACTTCCTCGCAATCCACAGCGTGGCCGGTGCACCCCACATGCAGGGGCACAGCCCGCCGTTCCATAGCCCGGAAAGTATAGTCACCCCCACCTTCCCTGACCACCCCTAACCTAGCCCTCCCAACTCACGCCCCCTCTGCTTCTCTCCTCCCAGCAGCCCAGTCCTTCCCCTGCCAACTGCCCTCCCACCCAGCTAACTGCTAAGCCCACACTGCCCTCTTGGTCCCCAGGTCCTCCTCATGCTCATGGTCCACCTCTTCAGGAAGCTTCCCCACATCGCTTATTACTGTGGCAACCATAACAAAGCTAAGCTTGGACTCTGTGCCAAGTACCCATTGAATGCTTTATGTATGTTTTCCTATTGAACTCCTAGCAACACCATGGGGTAAGTCATTAGTTCCCTTTAATAGATGAGGAAATAGGTTCAGAGAGGTTGAGTGATCTGTCTGAGGTCACATAGCTACCAAACGGCATAGGCACATGCCCCATAATCCTGTCTGGTGTGATCCTCATTCCCCCCCAACTAAGACTGCAAACTTTGGGGAGGGGGCACAGCCTTTTTTTTTTTTTTTTTTTTTTTTTTGAGGTGGGGTTTTGCTCTGTTGCTCAGGCTGGAGTATAGTGGAGTGATCTTGGTTCACTGCAGCCTCCAACTCCTGGACTCAAGCAATTCTCCCACCTCAGCCTCCCAAGTAGCTGGAATTACAGGGGTGTGCCACCACACCTGGCTAATTTTTGCATTTTTAGTAGAGACAGGGTTTCACCATGTTGTCCAGGCTGGTCTTGAACTCCTGACCTCAGGTGATCCACTCACCTCGGCCACCCACAGTGCTGAGATTACAGGCGTGAGCCACTGTACCCGGCCGAGTCAGAGCTTTGTCTGAACTCAGCCCACACAACCCAGATTTTGAATCCTGGGCTCATTGTGTCCAGTGTTTGGGAAATCAAAGCCACTATACTTGTGTGACTATACATTGTGTCCCCCCTCCCCTACCCTCATGAGAAAAAATGATATGTTCCTCAAACTATTTAATCCCAGGGACAGGAGCTCATTGGGGAAAGTGGCCACACCAGCTCATTGGACCAGAGAGACAAGGAGCCTCAAAGGATCGCTGGTAACTCTTCCCCACCACGCACCCCTCAGCCTGATGTCCTGCACCCCACCTGCCATTGCTGCTCCCACCTCCTCCCCAGCCCCCCAGATGCGCCACCAACTCTCTCCAGCCCAGGTAGCACACAGTCAAGATGAAAAATTTAATTACAATTTACATTAATTTTCCCCAGAGGGCCAGAGCCCCCAATTCTCCATCTTATCACCCCACACACTTTTTCTGGGTGGCTGTTACCTAAAGGGCAAGGAGGCCAGGTTGAAGCGGGGGCAGGTGGAGGGAGGCAACATGGAGGGACCCCAAAAGAATCATGTCTTTCCAGCTAAGGGGGTAGAGTGCAGGGAGAAGAAGACAGCTGCGGACACTCCCCTTCATCAGAGGGGCTAAGGGTTCCCTGCCTCCCCATTAACTCAGTCATTATACTAATGATCCCTTCTTTAAGGGATCACTTTTAAGTGAGCCTAATGACAACCTGCACTTGGAGTGCAGGTGATGCTCTCACTTGCCTGTGTCACTCATCCAGCTCCTCTCCATAGGCAGCTCTGCAAGGAATGACTATCCCTGGAGAAACTGGAGCCCAGGGAGACCCAGAAAGGGATTCACCTGGTGAAGCAAGACAAGTGGCATGGATGGGAGCAGTGGCTCACACCTGTAAACCCAGCACTTTTTGAGGCTGAGGCAGGTGGCTCACCTGAGGTCAGGAGTTCAAGACCAGCCTGATCAACACGGTGAAACCCTGTCGGGCGTGGTTGGTGCACTAGTCCCAGCTACTTGGAGGCTGAGGCACCAGAATTGATTGAACCCGGGAGACAGAGGTTTCAGTGAGCTGAGATCGTGCCATTGCACTCTAGCCTAGGTGACGGAGAGACTCTGTCTCAAAAAAAAAAAAAAAAAAAGACAAATGACGAGAAGACCTCCTTGTCAGGGTGGCTCACAGAACCAAGTTCCTGGAAGCACCTGGCTGAGGGCCCCTGGTACTCCCGCCTCATGATCCACCCCCAGTGGAGACCCTCCTGCCAGACCCTTCTCTCAGACACCCTCAGCCATCTGTCTCTACTCTTTACTTGTCTTTGAGACAATTTAGTGCCTCTAAATTCTGGAACAGACTCCGATCATCAAGAAGAAATGTCACCTGAATTAATGACAGTTTGGAGTTTGGTTTAACAAGCCAAGGACTCCAACAGAGTGGGCATTGGGGGTGAGGAATGCTGCGGTTGTTTAAGTGGAGACCCAGTGATTTCAGGTCAGGGTCAGCTTTGGTCCCAAGAGCCAAGAGGGCCAGTAAAATGGTAATTCAGACATTATACTCCTGCTGACTTGGGCACTCAGTTCTGGGTCAAGCTAGAACACAAGACAGTAGACACCTAGCCTTGCTGGGCAGAACCATGCTCAGGGCTGGGTGCAGTGGCTCACACCTGTAATCCCAGCACTTTGGGAGGCTGAGGCGGGCGGATCACCTGAGGACAGGAGTTTGAGACCAGCCTGACCAACATAGAGAAACCCTGTTCTACTAAAAATACAAAATTAGCTGGGCGTGGTGGCACATGCCTGTAATCCCAGCTACTGGGGAGGCTAAGGCAGGGGAATCACTTGAATCCGGGAGACAGAGGTTGCAGTGAGCCGAAATGGAGCCATTGCACTCTAGCCTGGGCAACAAGAATGAAACTTTGTGTCAAAACAAAAACAAAAACACACCACCATGTTCAGGTAAAAATTACATCTGCCACTGACTAAGCACCTACTGTGGGCCAGTCGCCATGGCGCATGCTGGGTAGATATTCTCTTGTTTGATCCTCACGGCAATTCCATCAGGGAGGAACTTCTATTATCCCTGTGTGACAGATGGGGAAACTGGGGCACAAGTCAAGTTGCTAGTAAGTGGTGATGCCAAGTTTCAAAGTTCAGCACCCTTGGCAGAGAGACTGGACTTAGCCATGCTTTGATCCAGGAGCAGAATTAGGACGCAATGGGAAGAACTGTAGGGACTTCATATGACTTGAGTTGAGTGGGGGCTTGTTAGGAAGTGAGCTCCCTGTCCTGGAAATGTGTGAGCAAACACTAGATAAACATCTTCAGGAATCCTGTTGCAGAAATCCCTGGATGGGTCCTAGCTTAGCTGCCCTACAAGCTCTGAGATTCTATCTTGAACCCTGTGAACTATACAGAGCCCTGAAGGGTTCACACAGGCCCTTCTCATCCTTGCGTCAGCCTTCCTTATACCTTTCTGGAGGCCCAAGGGTGCCTCATTGCAAGCCCCCCACCATGAGTATGATGCCCCTTGAAGGTATTGGTCAGAAAGCACCGCAGAGCTCAGGAAGCCTAAGCTCTGAGGCCCTCCTATGAGGCTGATTTGCCCTCCAGAGAGGCAGGCAGGGACAAGGGCAGTCAAGTCTCTTCTTGCACACCTGCCTGGCCCCTCCCCTCGACACATCCAGGAGTCATTTCTAAGGAAATGAGAGTAGAGGGGCAGAGTTGGGAGAGGGGCGTAGGGCAGGCCCCAGGGGAAAGCAGGTTCACCCTGTAGTTAACTGGGAAATGTACTGGCTTGGATTTCATGATTCCTGAACTGGAGCGCTGGAATGTGATCCCCTGCTGAGACTCAACCCAGGAAGAAGCACCCAACACAGCCTCCCTGAAGCCCACCTGAGAAACAAGGCTCCTTCCGGCCAGGCTGGGAGCAGAGGGTGGAGGAGACACACGACTGGCCTCCAGCCCCGGCCCAAGCCACTCATTAACTTCATGGCCTGAGGCAAATTACTTCACCTCTTGGCCTGTTTCCTCCTGTACAGCGGTGATAACATCCCGCCAGTGAGGCCTGATAGAGATAAATATTCGACAAGGTCCTGTGGAAAGCTGTGTTTATACCCTTGTAAAGTGCTATTATTACCCAGGGGGGCCCTTGGGGAGGGCCCCTCCTGGTCTGACCTGAAATGTCACTCCCAGACAGGATGCTGGGTCCTGTCCTTTCCTGAGGGCAGCCCAGGGGTGGGTGGGTAGGGCCTGTTTCTAAAGACGACAACCCAGCACTCAGCAAACATGCACTGATGTTGGTGATGATCTTTGGATGATGATGGTGATGGAAACTGATGCCATCTGTGCACCACACCCTGATGGCAGGGCGGGTTCAAACACAGGGGCAGCAGTTACCCTCCTAGGCATTGCTCCCACCCACCTCTTCCCGCCAGAAAGCTGTCCACTCACCCCGCCCTCCCCTCAAGAGGAAAATTCCTGTAGTAGACTTTGTGGGCCAGAGACAGTGACCAGGGGAGAGGACAGGAAAGGTTGGGGGCCACACTGAGCTGGAAGTCAACTCCTTGGACACCCCCAAGCCCCACAAACGTACTCATCGAAGCAATTATAACTTGCTCTAGGGAGACCCCAGGGGTCAGGCCAGGATCTGGTGACCCAGAGAATGAGAATAACTGCCTCTTCTTGATTCGTTCAGCAAATCAACAGCCTGGGGGACTGAAGAGTTGTGACTTCTAAGGGAAGAGTTGGGTTGTTAAGACAGCTTGCAGGAGTCTTGTCTATTTCCAAAGTGGTGTCATGTTCATCACTGGCTACTTCTCCTACCAGGTCTATGTCTTTCAGGTGCAAAAACTGAGCCCATTTGGGTAATCAAATGCTTAAGGTAGCAGAGATAACAACCAAGTCAGGACTAGACCCTGGGTCTCTTAGAGATAATGACCAAATCAGGACTAGACCCTGGGTCTCTTAGAGATAACAACCAAGTCAGGACTAGACCCTGGGTCTCTTAGAGATAATGACCAAATCAGGACTAGACCCTGGGTCTCTTAGAGATAATGACCAAGTCAGGACTAGACCCTGGGTCTCTTAGAGATAACGACCAAATCAGGACTAGACCCTGGGTCTCTTAGAGATAATGACCAAATCAGGACTAGACCCTGGGTCTCTTAGAGATAATGACCAAGTCAGGACTAGACCCTGGGTCTCTTAGACATAATGACCAAGTCAGGACTTGACCCTGGGTCTCTTAAGCCAGCCTCTGGCTACCCCACCGTAGTATCTGTCCATTGTTAAGGCAGAGCCTGCACTGACCCATGAGTCACAAGCACGGCCAGGACCCCTAACCCTGGTCTCAGCATAGCTATACCTGCTCCCTGTATCTGTCCTCCTGTTTGGAGACACCCACTTCCCCTACTGTGGAGGTCACGAGTAGTAGTAGGGGTAAGTGTATGAGAACATCCAAACAGCAGAATCGAGCTGATTGGGTAAGCTGCAGAGAGAAGATGGCATTTCCCTACCACAGTGTGGAAAACTGCAATGAATCCAGCTTGCAGCAGCAGCTGGCCCCTCTGCTCCAGAGATGAAAAGGATGTAAGGGGGAGAAGAGTGTGGTGCCAATTCTGGGGTTGTGGCAGCTGCCTCCTCAAGCTCTGCTGGGCCCCACTCGAAGGGTCTCTCACATCCTGTTGTGGCCAGTCATCACCGTCCATTTCACTGACAGAAAGTGACACCTGCGGTCGGCGGTGTCTGGAATCTTGTCAGTCCAACCCCCACTCAGGGGAGGTGGGCTTGAGGAAATGAGGCCCAGGGCGCGGTGTCCTGGACAGTAGGTGGGGAGCGATTTGGGTGGTGTGTCTTGCCTGGGCGTGTTTCCTTGGTGAGGAAGAGGCCAGGTCTGCTTGCTCCACAGGACAGGGAGCTGTGGCACAAATAGTGCCAACAGCTGGGGCACAAACAGTGACGAGGCTTTTCCCCCAAGGTTGGACAAACACAGCTCTCATTCTTCACCAGGGCCCTGAGTGACTTATAACAGAAGCAGGATTTCCTTTAGATGAACTGCAACTGGGGTTTCAGATAGAAATGGAGTCTTGGAGGAAAGGAGGCCAGCAAGAGAAGGAAGAGGGAAGCAGCCTCGGGACGGAGAAAGGAGCTCCTGGAACAAATCAGCACTGGGGCGGGTGTGCAGCACAGCCCTGCTGGACCCTGGGCTTCCACGCAGGTGCTCCAATGTGGTGGCTCTGAGCGCCCAGCCTTGTGGCCGGGTGGAGGCATCCAAATAGTCCATTCCTGAGGGGACATTCTTCAGGAAAGACACTTAGCAAGCCAGATTATCTAGTTACACATTACACTATGTTTTTCTCATTTTACTATAATCCTAGGATTTTAGTAAAGTCCTGTTTAAAGGTCTGGTCTTGACTCAGCCATGCTGGAGGCAGCTAAGAAGGATCCAGGGTCAACCTCTGAGCCAAGGCGGTAAAGGACAGCAGTGCCCTTGGGGACTACCTAGTGGCAGGGATGTCGGTGAGGGCTCCCAGAGGTGAAGGTGTGTCTCTCCCATAGCTGTGTCCACTCCACTGCACTCCCTGCGTGTTGCCAGCCTCAGAGGGCTGGTCTCTACCTCATTAGGGCAGTCCTCACAGACCCCCTTTTGGCTTCCAGGACTCCAGCCATCCCACCACTTTCTGTCAACAGAGCATCCATCCCTGGCAACTTTAAGTTCAGGGCTAGGGCTTCTTGGAGCAGAAAAATAAATGATTGGCCAGGCACAGTGGCTCACACCTGTAATCCCAGTACTTTGGGAGGCCAGGCGATCATCTGAGGTCAGGAGTTTGAGACCAGCCTGGCTAACATGGTAAAAGCCCATCTCTACTAAAAATGCAACAATTAGCTGGGCATGGTGTCGGGGGGCCTGTAGTCCCAGCTATTCGGGAGGCTGAGGTAGAAGAATCGCTTGAACTCGGGAGGCAGAGGTTGCAGTGAGCTGAGATTACATCACTGCACTCCAGCCTGGGTGACAAGAGCAAAACTCCATCTCGGGAAAAAAAAAAAAGATCATGGACTTGTCACAAAAACCATAACTGCCCCAAATTTCCCGGAATGAAGCCCTTACCTTGATTAGTTTCCCTTTCACCTCTGAGCCAAGTTTTCTAGGACCAAACCAGAAAAGATTCCCTGAGAAGATGATATCCACAGGGCCAGAATTTAAAAATAATTATATTAATAATAAATATGTTAAATTACATTTAAAACAATAAATAGAAAAATAAACTGATAAATAAAATTAACAGGTACAAAATGTTTCAAAATTCCAACCAAAAAACACACACACAAACAGTCGGCAGACAAGACAAATGGACAGAACGGGAGGGCGCTAAACGCAGTCACAGGAACCCTTCACAGTTGACGTCACGGCTCCCTCCTCGCCTGGTCACCCTTCTCTCCCCAGCTTAGAGACAGACCAGGAGACTCAGTGGCTGGTATCTCTGGGCACTCCAGCCAGCACAGGGAAGCACCTGGTCTTACCTCCATGCCTTCTGCAAAGCAACCCTGAACCCCGGGGAGGGTGGGTTCAGTGGGCAGGAGTGTGAGGCAGAGGCTGGACTGTGGTGGGGCAGAGGGTGGTGAGGACCGGGACATCCCTACAGAGGCAGGTCGGTGCTGTTGTGCCGGGTTTTCCTGGCAGTGCCATCGTCTCGGGGCAGAGCTCTCTGCAGGTTGGACATGGCCACGGTCTTTTTGAGGTCAATCACGGCGTAGGAGTCTGAGCTTCGGGCAGGGTGGGTGGTGGGCATGGGGGCTGGGGGGCTCGAGGGGTTCTGGGGCCCCTTAGGGCGGTCTCCACCCCAGCTCTTTAGCTCCACTTGGATGTAGTTAAGCTGCCTTGGGGGCTCAGGGCCCGGCCGGCGGAAATCAAAGTTGAAGACCCTTGGGGAGCCACGGCGGCGGGTCAGTGGCACAGGAAAGCTGCTGTGGCTGCGGATGGCGGCCCGGGTGCTGGTGGGCTTCTGCAGTGGGGTCTCGTCCTCCTCACCATCAGGGAAGCCATTGGAGGAGGGTGTGAGCCCATCCCTCGAGTCCCCATCATCCCCAGCCTCCCCTCCCAGCTGCTGGGCTTGGCTCTCCCATACAGGGGGCAGTGGGGGCAGGTTCTCATAGTGCAGCAGGGCAGCCCGGCGGTGGGCAAGGCCATTCCAGCCCGGCTCCTCTGGGCTTAGTCTCCAGCCAACCCCTCGCCGCAGTCCGCTGCTGACGTTCTCATAGGTGCACTTGGGCTGGGCTGGGCACTCGGAAGGGGCCTCGTTGTTATTATTGTGGTGGGGGGGGTCATGCAGGCTGGGACAGAGGCCTTGGCACTTCACCATGTGCCGCCGAGCAGGGGTCGGGCCCAACACAAACTTCACCTGGCCTGGCTGTAAGAACACCTGTGGGTCCCGTTGGTCAGGGCCCCGCGCCTGCGGGAGGAAGGGCGCTTGACCCTCAGGCAGGGGCTGCAGGCAGTGGCGGCCCCTGCGGTGGTCATCTTCACTGGCCGGTGTGTTGACATAGGTGTGGGACTGGGGAGAGAGTCCAAGTGAGGCAGGTGAGTCCCAGGGCAGGGAGAAAAGAGAACAGAAGGGACAGGATGAGAGATGAGAAACACGAAAAAAGAGCTGGAGTTTCTTCTTCCTTGTTCTCCACACCTTCCAAGGAAGCTGTTCCCTTTTGGGGACAGGAAGGGACCCTAACAATGTTTTTCCCCTTCCCATGATCCTCACTGGGAGGAGGTGGCCATATTTCCTATCTCTCATCCCCACCCAGACCAACAGGGCAGGGGCTAGCCAGCCGCGTGCTCACCTGCTCATCGGGGGCAATGAGGGCATGGGTGGACTCTTCCCCAAGCGAGGGGTGCCGCAGGCTGCTCGTTGAGAGCCTCCGGGGAGCTGAGAATCGTGGGCCCTCTCCAGGGCAGCCATTGGAGAAGCTGGAAACAGTGTAGCCTAGAGCTGGGCACAGGAGAGACAAGCCCAGGGGAGGGGAACTTAAGCCACCTGATAACCAGCTGCAGCTGTGTGTGCGGATCCCGGGACTCCTCCAATGGAGGAGAGATGTTCTCAGGGCTTCACAGTGGTTAAACCCCGGAGCCACCAGCACCCCATTATCCTTCACTTCTCCTCTGCTCTTCAAACCCTGCCCTTTCCCTCAAGCTCACCTTGAAGAACACCTCACCACTGTCTCCATCATTGCCTCACCCAAAATGGGTAAAGCACAGCTTGTTGTCACAGGACCATCCCTTTGCTTCATTCTAGGTCTGCCAGGAAGGTCCAGGGAAGCTCCTCAAAAACAGGGACTGCTTCCATTTCTCCTGTCCCCCATGGGCCAGCCCAGGGAACACACTACAGCAAGCAGGTGCCTGGTCTGAACTCCACGACTAAGCAAGCAGAAATTGTAGGACCTCTCCAGAATACTGTCACAGCCAGAGATGCCTGCACCAGCAGCAAGGAAGGTATGTGGGGATGACCCAGTAGACAGAGGAAGGAAGCAAAAAAGCCCTAGACTGCTGTTTCTACGGAAACCCAAAGTCTTCCTGTCTGTTCCCCAACCATCAGTCGATACAAGGCCCAGGACTCAACAGCCTCAGCTTGAGTCACCTAGTCCAGCCCAGGACTTATCGATCCTCAAGAATGGTTCTGACCATGGACAACTATCCTGGAAGGCTGGCTCACCCCCAACCTGCAAGCTTGACCCATCCCTCCAAGATTTGTGCTTCCTGGGCGCGCGCGCGCGTGTGTGTGTGTGTGTGTGTGTGTGTGTGTGTGTGTACGTACACTGGGGTCTCCTCACCATTGGGCGGCTGGGGGGCTCGAGGGAGGTCAAGCTCAGTGGGGTGGCTATTGCGAGTGATGATGACAGGCTCTTCCATCACATTGATGCTGTTGCACTGCATCAGATCCTGAAGGAGGTTGAAGATTTCCTCAGCCCGAGAACACTTAAATGCAAATATTCCTGGAGAAGGAGAGAAGAAATGAGGCTCCCCAGACCCTGGGCCCAATAGGGAAGGACCAGAGGAGCTCAGCAGCTGCACAATGTGCAGGAAATGTCCCTGAACGCCAGTCCCAGGCCTGCAGGGGTAGGAGGGCCTCTTCTCATTGAGCATTCTTTCTTTTTTTTTTTTTTAAGACATAGTTTTGCTCTTGTTGCCTAGGTTGGAGTGCAAAGGTGCAATCTTGGCTCACTGCAACCTCCATCTCCCGGGTTCAAGTGATTCTCCTACCTCAGCCTCTCAAGTAGCTGGGATTACAGGTGCCCGCCACCATGCCCACCTAATTTTTTTGTATTTTTAGTAGAGATGGGGTTTCACCATGTTGGTCAGGCTGGTCTCAAACTCCTGACCTCAGATACAGGGGTCACAAGAAAAGTATCAAAACCAAGGCAGAGGCCAGGTATGGTGGTTCATGCCTGTAATTCCAGCACTTTGGGAGGCTGAGGAGGGTGGGTCACCTAAGGTCAGGAGTTCAAGACCAGCCTGGCCAACATGGTGAAATCTCATCTCTACTAAAAATACAAAAAATTAGCTAGGCATGGTGGTGGGTGCCTGTAATCCCAGCTACTTGGGAGGCTGAGGCAGGAGAATCACTTGAACCTGGGAGGTAGTGGTTGCAGTGAGCCAAGATTGTGCCACTGCACTCGAGCCTGGGTGACACAGTGAGACTCTGTCTAAAAAAAAATCAAAAAAACAAAAACCAAGGTGGAAAGGACAGTGTTAGATGAGTGAACATTCCACCTCACATGCTCTCTCCATCTTCCTCTGCCTACCAACCCCGGCTCCCCAGAGTACCAGCTGTCAGATCGCTGATGACAAGAGGGTCTACCCTGTTCCCTGCTTATTCACTTATTAGCCTACTGCATGGCCAGGAAGCAAATGTCTACTGTATATAGGTCCCTGACCTCATGAACTCTGGTGAGGGACGGAAGAAAAGATGGGCAAACGAGCTGCAGGTAAATATGACAAGGCAATCACATGGCTCCTCAATGCAGCCAGCTTTACACCCCTTCCAACTGCAACACTGCAACTCAAAGTCCCAGGAACAGCAGGACTGGGCTGAGTGTCTGTGAATCAGGGGACTCAAAGATGCCCTTGGGGGTACTGGGCCAGCTTGGAATCCTACACTCCCCTCTGTAACAGGGGGACCTGGGACCTAGGGGAGGCTACGTGGGGTGTACCTATGCATATACCCACAATTAAAACACAATTAGGCTGGGGAACAGGACAACTTTGATTTACACAAATAGGATCGGGAGGAAATAGGGAAGAAAAAGATCTACTCTGGCAAGATATGATGAGAAGACGAAAAGACTGGGAAAGCCTGGAATCACAGAGAACCCTGTGTTGGGGCCTAGGGTAGCCCCTCTGGGAACCCAAGTGTAGATCAAACATCATCAGGAACAAAGATGCCTTTCCCCGCTCTGCCTGCTCACCCAGCGCCCCTGCCTCTGCCTCATGAGCTCCAAGGGTAAGATGCATGGAGGGAAGTCTCCTCCAGCAAACATGACCTCGGAGGCTCACTGTTTTGTTGGCAGCCTCATCAGAGAAACTTGTTTATTCCACTTCTGCACAGTCATAATCCCAAACTGCACTGAACACAGTCCCATGTAGGATTCCTTTTGCATTGCTTAAGTCTGGATAGTAAGAGATAAACCCAGACCATGCCACTCCTTCAGAGAGCTGTGGCTGGCTCTAGCCTTGATCTCATGGAATAACCTACACCTGACCTCTGACTACAGGGAGAATACATCACACTCTATTGCCCACAGGTGATGGGGACAACATTAACCTCTTGAGGGCTAATTTGTACATTAGGAACCCTGGAGTCCTGCATAAGCCCCTATCCCAGGGTGGAGCAGGGCCTGGTACTCACCCTGGCCTGTCTGACATCGGCGGCCACTCTCAAAGGAGAAGAGGTTGGAGTCGTAGCCATAGCGGCGCAGGCAGAGGTAGGGCCAGCGGACGGCCTCACGCCGATGCAGGTGCAGCACCAGCTCACTCTGCGTCAGCTCCATCACCCCAGAGCCCAGCTCCACCCCCTCGTCATCCACATTTGTCACCTGGAGGGGACAGACAGAAGGGTCAATGAGTGAGTCCAACAGGTGTTTGCACGGGTCCCTGAGCCACTGGGAGACAATCTGATGCAGGACAAGAGGAGGGGAACCAAAGGTCGCATCTATCACAGACTCTACTGAATGCCTCATGATTGTATGAAGCAGTGTCATGGACCTATGACAGTTCTCTGGGCAAATCCCACTTCTCGGGGCTCAGTTTTGTCATATGGACAGTGAGGGAAGAGGTAGTTTACCTCCAAGGTCCATTGGTTAGATAACAAATGTTAGATGACCTCAGACAGCCCATGGCTTAGGATACAAGGCCCAGATGTTAATGGGAAAAGGATTCCACGGTAAATTCAAAATCTTGAGACTGGGCACCCTGACCTAGGAAAGTCAAGCCCAAGGCAGAAACAATACATATCTCCTCTACCCCAACAGTATGTCCTTGCTGAGGGCTCCCTCTTCTGGTGGACAAGAGAAACATGTGCTTTCCCATGCCCCAGAGTGAGGAGGGAGGAGGCGGCTCCTTCCACAGAGAGGTGGGGCAGGGGAGGGCACAGGTCCACTAGGTCCGCCCTCAGCTCCCCACAGCAAACAGCAAATGCTGATGTCGTGCTTACTGTGTGCTAAGCACTATTTTATTTTTATTTATTTATTTTTATTTGTATTTTTTGAGACAGAGTCTCGCTCTGTCACCCAGGCTGGAGTGCAGTGGTACAATCTTGGTTCAATACAATCTCCATTTCCAGGGTTCAAGTGATTCTCCTGCCTCAGCCTCCCAAGTAGCTGGGATTACAGGCGTGTGCCACCACACTGGGCTAATTTTTATATTTTTAGCAGAGACGGGGTTTCGCCACATTGGTCAGGCTGGTCTTGAACCCCTGACCTTAGGCAATCTGCCTGCCTTGGCCTCCCAAAGTGCTGGGATTACAGGCCTGAGCCACCGTGCCTGGCCACTAAGCACTATTTTAAATACTTTACATATATTAACTCACAAATACAGACTTTTGTTTTCTATCAATAAAAGGGATATATAAAGTTATAAAAATACACTGACAACAGTTCCAAAAGCACCATTATGGCATTTCTTCATTCTTGGTAATATCAAGAGCCATGAAAACAGCAGTGGTCTGGGCCTCTTTTCCTCAGGCTACTTGAGAGGGCATGAGCTCAAGAAGTCTCCAAAAGCCTACCACCTCAGCCTAGCATTTCATTTGCTGTTAGAGAGGCTGAAGCAACTCCGTTAAACTGTGTCTGCACCCAAGAGGCCATGTTGGGAATGCAGAAGAGGAGAGGGATCTGGGTACCTTGAACTTGGTGGGGTGGTTGTCCGGAACGCTGTCTCTGTTCAGGCAGCTGCAGCAGCTCCCCATGGTGTCAGAGCAGCCAGCCTGCCCTAGGAAAAACATAAGGGATATGCAGGTCACTAACTTCTGATTCAAAAAACCCTGCTCTGGGGAACTCTGGCAGAAGCACCTCACTGTGATCACCCACTCTGTCCAAGAGACTGTGTGACACAGACCCTCCCTCAAGGACTTCACACTCTCAATCCAGGACCAGACACACACTGGATAAACATTAATCCAAGTTAGAATGTGTTAAAGATGAATGCTGATGGGGGGCTGGAGAGAGCTTTTCAGAGGTAACATTTGATCTGAACCTTGAGAAGTATGTAGGATTCTGACCCATGTAATGACAAGGAAGGGAGGGACATAGGCAGGAAGAAAAGTAGGGGCCCATAAGAAGTGATCTGCAGCAGATGGAGGTGGGTGCCATCCCAAGGCCCTTATTTGGATTCAGCAAATAAACTGTCTCTTGGGGGTCTCAGACACTTTGGCCTATACCTGTCTCTTTTTTCCTCCCTTTTTACCTCATCCATTCCACATCATCCAAGCTCTCTCTCCGCCCTTACCAACATCCCAATATCCAGGGCAAATTTATCTTTTGATGTCCTCTTCAAATGAGTTGTTACACTGTGATCATAAAGATATATTCAGAAGACCGAACGTTTAAAAGAGTGCACAATTTTAATAACCTCAATTGGATAAAATGCTGGGCTTGCTTCCCTTTGAAGGGGAGACCAGAGGCCTTACTATTTGGCTTTTCCCTCCAGGATTCTGGTACTTGGATTATACATCACAATAGTCAGGCCTGTGCCTAGAATGAAGAGGACACCACCCAGGCTTGAATGATGGAAGAGAACAAGAAATGCATGGACCAATATCGAACAGAAGTTTTAAGGGGTGGCAACTTGTCGCAAAAAATGAGTCTATAGGATTAGCTATCCTTCTGGAACTCCTGCTGAATGGTAAAGCCTTAAAGAACCAGGTGACCTGTACCCTCTGTTTGTCCCAACTTGGGAAATGCCATAAAACTGACTCCTATACACAGCTCTTACCTCACCCAGGCCATCGGGGAGCTGACCATGGGAGGGGCATGGGGAAGGATTCCACTTTATTCCCTGCGTCCTTGGTGGGCTGTCATGGCAAACAGTCTGCAGAGAAGTTCACCCGGATCCCTCTGGGATACACCTGGGGCTCACCTAGCACAGGAAACAGAGACACTGGTTAATAGAAACCTATCTTCATCCCCAACTGTTAATGAAAGTGACCTGGCAGTTCATCCTACCTGGACATCTGTTCCAGCCCTAATGGGACAAAAACACCAATGAAGGAAGTAAAATCAAGGACAAAGAGAGCACAAATTCCAAGTCCCATGGACCTGAAAGGTACAGACTCACAGAGCATCAATGAGTTTGAAGTCTAAGGGGACCCAAGGCCTTGTAAGTCACTTTAGATCTCACTTTGAGTCCTGTTACAACAAACACCAAAACCACCACCTTACCTTTGCAGAGAACTTTAACTCCACAAAGAGCTTTCTCAAAAGGACACTGTGATATAGTAGAAAGAGCACTGGTTTAAGATTCAGGAAACCAATATTCTGGTCAGTTTTGTTGCTACTAAGTATCTGGGAGACTTAGGTCAACACTCCCCCAAGTCCCAGCCAAGGCCTTAAGTTTTGGGGGCAACTGTCTATAAACTGTGGAGCTTCTAACGTAAATAACTTCCAGAGGCAAAAATGTAAGACAAACATCACTAAAATGGACATGCTCCTCTTTCAAGACAGGCTGATTCAATTTCGAATTTGGAAGCTTGATAGATTTTCTGCTCCCCAAGTTCTAAAAGGCCTAATTTTAACATAAATATTAACAGTAGCCAAAATTTCAGGGCATCTGAGCCCAAGGTAGACAAGTCAACAAGCCAGGACTCTGCAGACCCTGGACATCCACATTCCCGCTCTGGAGAAACAATACTTCCCAGGGCCCCTTGCACCCTGCATCCTTGGACAACTTCCAGGTAAAAGGACGCCATCCCCTTGGTCTGGCTTATTCTCTGGAAGAAGCAGGCTCAGGGAGGTGTGCACAGACTAAAGACAGGTCACCGGGAAAGTTCCGGGGCTGGAGCCACCGACCGGGGCGGGGCGGGGGCACTGAAACCAAGCACTCTAGGGTGCAAGATGGGGGAGGGGTTGCATTTCCCTATCACCATCTCTTCTCTTTAAGATATCAGGACGTATTGGCCCACTGAGGAAGGACTGCATTGGGTGGAAAGGGGGAGAGGGCTCTGGTCTGGGATAGGTATGGATCAGGGGCAGGAATTAGAGAAGGTGTTGGGGCTGAAAACGTATGAGGAGGTTTTGGGAAACACGAGCAAGAATTTTGGATGTGGGCATTTTGGATAGCGCAAGGACAATGGGGATATGAGGAATCCTAGGAATTTCCAGGCAGTGGAAGCATTTGGGGGCATCCAAGAGAGAATGGTGGGTCTGTGGGCATAGCAGGAGATTTGTTGAATGAGTGAGGGGGTTCTGAGGGCTTCAGGAGACGCGATGGTGTGTCCAGGGTGGAGAGGGTTGAGGTAGAGTTTGGAGAGCCAGAGGCTGCAGGACAGGCTGCAGGACTGCCAAGGAGAATTTCTAGACGCCAGTAAGGAATGGGGAGGTAGGGGTGCGCGGCCCCCGGATCCCTGCCCCCAGCCCCGGTGCTTCGCCACCCGCCCGCCCGGGGCTTCCTAGGGAGGGAGTGGAGACTGCGGCGCGGCGCGACAAGGCCTCGGTGAAGCCGCTTCGTCCCCGCCCCGCCGCGCCCCAACTCACATCGCCCCGCGGCCCAGGCGGCGCCGGGCCCCGCTCCCGGGTCCCGCTGCAGCAGCCGCCGCCCGCCCGGAGCTAAGGCCTCCCCGCCCCGCCCCGCCCCGCAGCCGCGGGGTCGGAGGTCACTGGCAGCACCAACGAGACGCTGCAGGCGGGCGGACCCGAGCGGGGGCGACAAGCGCGCAGCCTAGAAGGTCCCTTTGGAGGACTTTGCTGTCGGGAGCAAGGAGCATGCGCAGACGCCAGAGGGCGCTGCTGGTCAGGGACTGAGCAAGCCCGGCGGGGACAGGGCGGAGCCTGCGCCGGGGGCGGGGCGCAGAGGCGGTGCTAGGGTAACCAAAGTTGGGGGTGCTCCGGGGATCGGAACCGGGAAGGAGGGTTAGGCGAGAAACAAAGGGAAGGGGAAAGGGTCTGAAGAGACCTGAAGGGAGAAGGGCAGGACGAGGGACCCCGGAAGAGGGCTGAGAAGAGACGGGCCCAGGGGTACCACAGGGGACAAGGGAGAGAGAAGTGAAGGGAAACACGTGGAAGGGCGGGGCTGCGAGACCAGAGGAAGAGTTTGGGGGGACCTGGGAACTGCGGAGAGACAGAGCTGCGGGCCCGGCGAGGCGTTTCCATTCAGCGAGTGGTTGAGAACCCAGTGTAAACGCGGCTCCCGGCGTCTGCTGGATACCCACCGGGCGCAATCCGGGCCTGAAGCCCCTGCACCTGCATGGTGGAACCCGCACATTTCCACCCTGAAATTCCACAAATGTGCGCGCTTGCGTGTGTGTGTGTGTGTGTGTGTGTGTGTGTGTGTGTGTGTGTGTTTTCCAATCTGCAGCTCCAGGAGATCCCACGTGTGTGTGTGTGTGTGTGTGTGTGTTCCAATCTGCTGCTCCAGGCCCCTCCCTGCAGCTCCAAGAGATCCCACAAGTGTGTGTGTGTGTGTGTGTGTGTGTGTGTGTGTGTTTTCCAATCTGCAGCTCCAGGCCCCGCCCTGAGCCGCCTGTGTGTGTGTGCGTGTGTGTTTTCCAATCTGCAGCTACTGGCCCGTGTGTGTGTGTGTGTGTGTGTGTGTTTTCCAATCTGCAGCTACTGGCCCCTCCCTGAGCCGCCCCTCTCCACCAGCCGGGGACGGGGCGGGGGAGCGGCGGGGGCCGCTGGGGCGTGGGAGAGGAAGGGCCTCACTATTGTGGCGGGCGGGGCCGGGCGCTGAGGCCTTGGGGTGGGGACCGGGTAAGGGGCCCGAAAGCAGAGTCGGTCCAGAACTGCCGGGAACGCGGCGCACAGCGAGGGTGAGACCCCAGCGGAGTCCTCGTCCCCTCCTCTAAAATCCCCGCAGCCAGGCTGCGAACACCAGCGGACTCGGGAAACACACCGAATCCCAGCCCCGGAGGTGGGCCCGCCAAGTTCTAGAAAAACTCTGGGCATCTAACGAGAGGGCACTTGGCAGGACTGGGCACTTCCTTTCCTTCTCCCTCCCATTGTCCCCAGAAATCTTCCCATCCCTCCACCTTCCCAAGCCCTAAGGCCTCTCAGGCTCTCCTTTCAGGGCAGTGGGGGTTGGCGATGTCCAGCTCCTGAGCCCTCTTGCACCTGCAAGGAGGCAAGACAAGGGGTTCAGTTCCGTCCCTTATCTGAAATGGGAGGGGGAAGGGAATTATGGAAAGAATCCAGTGCTAGGTGGAGGTGGAGTTTGGTGGCCTTTGGGGAGATGGAAAGGTGAGGAATAGAGGCCTGATTTCTGAGCGTTGTTTCAGTGTTGGACAATTCCATGCAAACTAGAGCTAAAATGAAAGAGGCTGCAAGTCCCTTCTGGGGCCCCAGATACCCCCTTCCTTTCTTGCTGCCTGGAGCAGGGGCAGTGCTGTCAGGCGAAGTGGCTACTCCTGGTGTGAACAGCCCATCCTGGCCGCCTTCCACAGGAAATCTGACCTGAGAGACAGAAGAGGAAGGAAGCAGGTGGGTGTGAAGCCAGGAAGGAAGAAAGGGTGGCACAGGACATTTGAAGTTGGGGGTTGGGGGACAGTGCTGAGGAGGGTTCAGTGCTGGGAAGCAATATTAACTGTTATGGTCCAAACCCTCACCTCAACCCCAATACTGAGTCTTACAGAGGGCAGGGATTTGACGATGACCCTCCTGTGC
This sequence comes from Sapajus apella, assembly GCF_009761245.1. Lineage (NCBI taxonomy): Eukaryota > Metazoa > Chordata > Mammalia > Primates > Cebidae > Sapajus > Sapajus apella. The sequence continues at coordinate 9,342,715 of NW_022437023.1, forward strand.
CCAGCTACTTTCACCATCTATCCCAACTCTCAGAGGCCAGCTCCCCCTAAGGCTTCCCTTAAGCCTTTGGTGTGATCTTGGGCAAGTTAGTTAACTTGCTTGTTAACTGTCAAGAGGACTAAAGGAGATTACCTCATAAGATTATTGTGAGATAGACTATGTTATATAATATTCTAGAATAGTCCTTTGCACAGAGTAAATAGTATAAATGTTTGCTCTGGTTATTTTCCCTCGAGTTTGTGTATATCTGCCTGGAGCTCTGGTCCCATTCTACTTGGTTTCATCTCTGTCTTACTTACTATGAGCTCCCTGAGGGCAGGACTCCGGGCTCAGCTCTTCTCTACATTAATAGTCACTTCTTACCCCCAAGATATTGTGGTCATACCAGGACTTGCCAAGAGGAAAGCTGAAGAGATGCACTTAGATTATCCAGTGCAATTGCTGCTATAGATAAAAGTGCAAGGTGTTCCTCTGACCTTGAGGAACTTATAGACTAGTTTGGTAGTCAAGAGAGATGCAGAGAGCAGAGAAAAACATTAGGTGCTAAATCTTGGGGCACTGCTTGCTTCAGGAGCTCAGGAAAAGTATGCTCACAGAAGCTGAGAAGGGCTTCCTCATAAGGGGATCCTTTAACCAGGCCCAAGCCTATATAGCTGGAAAAACTGGGTCCATGTAGGAAATTGTGGAGGAGGCTCACTGGGGCTGCAGGTACAAGGTGAGAGATGGTGGGAGTTAAGGCTGTTGAGGTGAGGAGAGAAGGGCCGGCCTGCCTAAAGGCCCACCAGAAAGGCAGGCAAAGTGCCCTCTCCTTCTACTGTCCTCCTCTTACCTCCATCCCAATCTTGGGAGACCCCAGAATTTGAACTTTAGAAATTCTGGAGCCAAAAGACCTGACCTCAAGACCTGGCTCTGCCACTTACTAGCTGTTTGACCTTGGGCATGCTATTCACGCTCTGATCCGCAGTTGGGCCATCTGTAAGATGGGGACAGTGCTACCTAAGTCACTGGGTGTTGGGAGGATTGAGGGAAATAGTATCTATAAAGCACTTAACACTTCCTAGTATATTGTAATGGCCTAATACATGGAGGGGTTCTTATTGTTTTGGGGTAGCCTTTGCCACCAATGTCAGTGCAGAACTCTGGATGGCCCCGCCAAGAGGACAGCCCCAACCCCCAGGAGCCAGGTCCACCAGCCAACTCAGACAGTGACTCAGGCTACCTGCCGGGCGAGGACCCTGAGGATACCTCTGCTCAGGTAGTAGAGTTGTGCCCTTCCTGAGACCAACATGACCTCTATCCTGTGGAGTGCTCCCCTTTTCCACCAACCCTGAGGTGGTTTGACTTCATGCCTAATTTTTTGTTGCCTTTTTTCTTTTCAGGAATTCCTGTCTCTGCACCTGCTTAAAACATGGGGTTTTAACTTTAAACTCATTCACATTAATATTCATTACCTCTCCTAGGGGGTCTGTGTTGTCAAAGCAGACTCTAGGAGCTTTGGCCTCAAGGAGTGAAGGGGGTGGTTTTAAGCATAAGAAGAGAAGCTGTTTTGGGGTGTGGGGCCTCCTCAGCCCCCCTCAAGGAAGACCACAGATGCAGGCATCCAAGGCCATCCTCGAGCTCAGTGAGAATCTGGAAGGAGGATCCTCCCAAATGGAGGGCATGCTTAGAAGCTGCTCTAGATTGGAGAACAGGTGGCAATGACAAGGGGGAAAGAAGGAGAAAGGAAAGAAAAACCTAGTTTCACTCCTCCCCTTCTTCCATGTCTCCTCAGGGTCCTGCTGTTCTGGGCCTGGGTTCCCTTTGCCTGGACACCAACCAAGCCCCCAACTGGACTGGGCTTCAGACCCTCCTGCAGCAACTCCCTCCACAGGACATTGATGTGGGTCTCCTCTCCCCATCTTCCCTCTCTTGCCTCCTCCTCCCCCTCCCTTTTCTTACTGTGGGAAGAACATCAGTCCAGAAGTTAGGGGATATAGATTTAAGACCCAGCTGTGCCACTGGTTGGGGGGTGATTCTCCCCTGAGTTTTCACATTGGCAATAACAATAGCAATAGCGGGTGCAAGAACATCTCTGCCCACCACAATGCTTCATTCAAGAGCGAATGAGAAAATGGACATGAACAACTTTTGAAACAGATAATGGAATGTACAATGTAGAGAGTATGGTTGTTACGTATTTATTGAGGCTCTACATGTGCCCAGCCTAAAGGCTTACAATTCAATTGGGGAGGCAAGACAGGAATATATGAAATAATTTGAGCAAATGTAAGCATGGGAACTGATACTGAGCTCTAGCTCATTGGGAGCAAAGACCTAATGGTGACAGGGCTATGTGCTGCGGGCCTGTCAGGACCTGATTAATGGCCATTCTTGGGGGGCAGGGGGAGACTGAGGTGGCCTTACATGAGCTCCTTTCCTTCTTCTATTTGCCCTTCTATGCCATTATCTCTGGCATCTCCCTGAGGTTCTACAACCTTTCTCTGACCTAGCAGCCAAGTCTTTTTTCCTCCAACCAATGCTCCATCTTGCCTGCTGGGACTCTCCCAGTCATTGCAGAGGACTGTTTCTGCAGGAGCGCTACTGCCTGGCCCTTGGGGAGGAGGAGCTGGCTGAGCTGCGGCTCTTCTGTGCCAGGCGGAAGCAGGAGGCCCTGGGACAGGGGGTGGCCCGCCTGCTACTTCCCAAGCTTAAAGGACACACCTGTGAGAAGGTATGTAGTACCCCTCCCACCAAGTTCTCCTTCCTCCACTCTTTGCCCTCTTATTTCTGCAGAATGGGCTAGCTTCTGGGACTCTGGTTGGGAAACAGGAAAAACAGAAACCAAGTTTGGGAGCTCTTGGTATAGGCTGCAGTGGATGTGGGCTTGCTAGGGTATGGTGAGAACAGGTTGGGATTGGATTAGAAGAGCAAGGAGGGAAGTTAGGTCGGTAGTGCCTACTCTGACCACCTCAGCACCTCCCCTCCCACAGTGCAGGGAGCTGCTGAAGCCAGGGGAGTACGGAGTGTTTGCAGCCCGGGCAGGGGAACAGCGCTGCTGGCACCAGCCCTGCTTTGCCTGCCAGGCCTGTGGCCAGGCCCTGGTAAACCTCATCTACTTCTACCATGATGGACAACTCTACTGCGGCCGTCATCATGCAGAGTTGCTGCGCCCACGCTGCCCGGCTTGTGACCAGGTACAGCCTGGAGGGGAAGAACTGGGGGTCTCCCCAGGGCCCAGAGTGGCAGGATACAAAGGGATACTCTCCTGGCCCACAGGTTCTCCCAGTATCAGGGAGCGGGCAGAACTAGTAACCAGCCTGGGACTACCAAATTCCCTGTGTTCTGACTTGAGCTCTGGGCATGTGGGGCCTACGGCCTTTCTCGTGCCCCCATTGCAATCAGAGTCCCTCAAATGTTCTTGGACTCAGAGAATTTAGAGCAGGGACTCTTGGACAGATGCTCATCAGTATATGCCAAGTGCCCAGTGCTGTGCCTCATCATGCTAGAAATTCCCTTAATGCCAGCATAAAAGGAAGCCTGGAGCCCTGGGTTGGGAGTCCAGACCCCCAGGTAGAACTTTGGATTGTGCCACTTGCTAGCTGGGATCCTGGCTAAGCCAATCAGTCCTCCCTGAGTCCTAGAGTGGCTGAGTGGGTCAAATGGGAATGTATGTAGACGTGCTTTAGCGTTAACTGGGTAAAAGGCGTGGTTACTGGATGAATGAATGAGTGAATGAATGAATGAATGAATGAACCGTTCCCCTCTCCCTCTCCCAGCTGATCTTCTCTCGGCACTGCACCGAGGCAGAGGGACGGCACTGGCATGAGAACCACTTCTGTTGCCAGGACTGCGCCGGGCCCCTGGGCGGGGGACGTTATGCCCTGCCTGGGGGAAGCCCCTGCTGCCCCAGCTGCTTCGAGAACCGCTACTCGGATGCAGGCTGGAGCTCGGCTGGGGCACTGGAAGGGCAGGCGTTCCTTGGTAAGGGAGAGGATGCAGGTCAAAGCGGGAGGAGGCTTGGGCTGGGCTGTGGGGGTTCTCCCGGGCTGGGACCCTTGCCCCGGTCCCACGCCGTCCCGTCCCTCCAGCAGCGCCCGCGGTCCCCCACCGCACCCCCCATACCCGAGCCTTAGGGCCCGCAGCTCTCACCGCGCGTCCCTGGCTGGAGCGTTCCAAGGGCCTCTCGAACCCACCCCGCACCGCGGTCGGGCTTGCGGCGCCGCACTCCCTCCCAGGCACGGGACGCGGCCGCCCTCTGGTGGGTGGAGGCGGGGGACCCAGGAGAGGACTCCCGGCGGCGGCGCGCACGGCCTAAGGGGCGGGGCGGGAGGCTAGGCCTCACCCCGGCTAGCTGCGGCGGTGGTCTAGCTAGGCTCTGTGAGGGAGATTCCGCGCTCTGAGACCAGCGTTTCTGATCTGGCCAGGAACAGGGGACACTGGACCCGACCGAACTGAAGGAAGGGACCAAACCTCGCTGAACTCTGTGACCCTCTCCCGAACACTCCTCGCTGCTGCCGGCTGTTCCAGCCTGCAAACTCGGACGGGGCTGCCTGGATCCAGTCCCCAGCAGGAGAGCCGACCTGGGGACAAAGCGGAAGCACCCAAACGGCAGGAGCAATGCCGCCTGAAGACTCCTCGTCATCCCAAGGACACTCCTTTCCCCACTTACTCCTCTTCCTCTGACTCGGAACCTGAAGGCTTTTTCTTAGGCGAGCGCCTTCCCCTGTCCTGGAAGACCCCCGGAAGCCTCCAAGCAGAGGACAGCAACGCCTCTAAGAAGCACTGCACCGTGTGCTAGAGGCGCAGCTCAGAGAAGGGGGTGTGAATGGGGGAAAAGAAGTCTATAGAGCGGGAGAACAAGGCTATCCTCCCCCTAGAAAAATCCTAGACTGAAACGCAGTCATGCGCACGCCCATGAGAGGCGGCGAGGTGACAAGTTTGGAGTGCACCCCCTTCAGCACTGCGTGTTCTAGGACTTCTGGTGGAGAGCTTTTTGGCAAAACCCATTGTCCAAAGCTACGCTTCCCTTGCTGAGATAGCCCCCACCCCCACCTCCACAGGCTGGGACAGCCCCGTCCCCACCATCCTCTTCCCGAGCCAATTAAATGATCACAGCACGCGTGACGGTTACCGGCTGGAGAGCCGGAGGTGGGACGGGGAGCAGGGGACCGTAGAGCTGGGCCGCGCTCCTCCCCTCGTAGAGTTGGTGGACGCGCAGCAGGGGGCCGTCCCTCTCTTCCGATGTCGGACTAAGAGAACAGCGTCCCCTGCCGACCGGTGGCCACCGGAAGTGCCAGACCGGAGGTGCGTCATCCGCCGGCGACGCCTATACGGTTCCTCCAACGAAGTTCGTGCGAAGCTTTCTATTATGGCTTCCAGCGGGGTCCCGGTGAGCGCTGCCGGCTCGGCTAATGAAACCCCCGAAATACCTGACAACGTGGGAGATTGGCTTCGGGGCGTCTACCGCTTTGCCACTGATAGGAATGACTTCCGGAGGTAACCGAACCCGGAAAACTTGGTCCTTCTGTGGTCCTTACGTCCGTATTTTCCTTTCCTCGCGGGACTGACACCTCAGGGTTTTTTGTTTTTTTTTTTAACATTGCTGGCATTGTGGCTTCTTCGTAACTCTGGCTGTGTCTCACTGAGGTCGTTGACCAAGAGAGTTCCCGTGTGGCAAAAGCGATCTTTCTGTCATGTGGCTGTATCTGTAATGTCACCCTGATCAAAGGGAGAGGTGCCAGTACGTAAACAGGCTTTTTCGGCCCTGGACGAGTGCTTCAGTAGGGTTTTGCGTTTCATCTTACATTGATTGGGCACAAAAATGAACTCCAAATTCCCACGTGGGTCTACAGCAACCCACGATGTCACAACCACGTATCAACGCCTCGGGAAGGCGGTGGTGATTGGAAGCCTTTTCCCCCAGTATTTTTTGTTAACCGTACAAGTGACTTTGACCACAGGGTTAATAAAACACATTGTTTTTCCAGGAACTTGATCCTCAATTTGGGACTCTTTGCTGCGGGAGTTTGGCTGGCCAGGAACTTGAGTGACATTGACCTCATGGCACCTCAGCCAGGGGTGTAGCCAAGTAGGTAAGAACTGAACCACACCCCTGCGTGTCTTAAGAGACCTAGAGCCTGGAAGAAGCAATGTTTTCTGTCAGCTGTTCACGAAATGTACAAAAGATTGTGATGTAACCCCTTGACTATTCCTAGTTAAATGTGTTTTCAGATGTTGCAAGGGATTTAAGTATCTCTTACCAATTTCCCTCCCATAGTTTTACATTTCTAATGCCACCCGTTGTCTTATCATCTGATTGCAGACAAATGGAATCCTGTGCTGAACCTGAACCTTCCAAAAAACAACCTACAATCTGTGACCATTACAAGACGTGCCCTGATGGCAGCTGAAGTTTGATTCAGATGGGCACTTTCCTTTTCCTTATCCCTGCCTAGTTTCCTTTTGTTCCTTGAGTCCACGCAGAATTCCATTCTCTGATCAGCAGACAAGTTTAAGCTAAAGTATTGCCTCTGTTCTGTAAAGTTCTGTACAAAGTTCCTAAGCTTCTCCAGGGGGTGATCTTTGTTCTTGTCCTGAGAAATAACAATGCTGTTTTAACAAACATTTGAAATAAATACTGCACACACAGTCAGTCATTTTATTCTTTTAATAAGAAACTTTTGCTTACAAAAACAAGGTGTAAAAAGTCAAGATTTACAAAAATCATAAAAACATGATTTATATTTCACACTTGAGAGACAAAAACAAGCCCCAAACATGGATTTTAATGGAGGTGGTTTGCTTCATTTTAAAAGGAAAAAAAAAGGAAACTAACCATACATTGATGTTAACATAGCATGAAATTTATTCTTGAAGAATTTATATAGTTGAGCAATATTCGGGGAAGAAGCCATTTGGTGTTGCATAGCATTTTAGTGCACCAGGTGGGTTTTCCAGGCACCAGGGAGGCATTGTTGCTGGAAAAGTGAGGTTTGGTGGCAGAAAGAGGGCAGTGATGTGTGTGTGGGGGAGCACAGTGAAGTAATCCTGGGCAGTGGGCACTAAAGTGACACTGCTGAGGAAGCTGCTGCCTTCAGAAGGAAATAAATGTTTTGTGACCCTAAAATTCATGGTAGTGCTACTGTCCAGGGTTTGGGGGCTCTTTGGAAATGGAATATGTATGGAACTGGCATGTATAAACTCATGTAGCCACAGAAAGAGGTGGATAGAAACAGGTCCCCCATGGCAATATTTTTTTCTGGTCAGTTTACTAGGCATTAAGAAAAACAGTGCTTTCATGTGCCAAGTCTCCTATGGAACTAGTATGGGATTAAAGGACATTAATTGGAAAGGAGGCAGTATATATGGACCACAGTGGCCTGTTAAGACTGACAGATGTCTCTAGCAGTTTGTTCACTACTAAATATAAACAGGACAAAATAGTCTTTCTTGACCGTGCCAGCATAAATATTAAGAAAATTACTTGAGAATTAGATTTTTAAAGTATGTATATTTTAAAAAGAACCATTCTCTTGTATAAATCAGCTAGATCTTACTTGATAGATGAAGCTAAGACCATTTGAGTCTACACTGGGTAGACTCTGAGAGATTTATATCTTATTGGGTATTAAGATGAAGAAAGGTCACATGAAAGCAAAGCTTAGCTTTGAAGCCAGCACCTCCCAAATGGTGACAAAGGAGGAATCTTTTAAGCCATAGTATAGATGCTAAACCTATTTAGACCTGCATCAAACTACTTGCTAAGACAAGAAATACCAGTACATCCTGTTTTTTTATAGGAATGAAACGTAGATCCTTAAAGTCTGCTACCTAATATAATGACTGAGCAGTTTATTTGATAAAAATTTCCAAAATTGAAAATCAAAATCCAGCAAGAGTTACGGCAGCTTCCAAAAGCATAATTAAAATTTCATTCAAAATTTACTGTTTTGACTTCAAGTAAGTGTTTACTGCTGGTTGGGTTTTAAAGCCATAATGATGGTTTGAGTAAGATTTCATTTATTTTTTCTCTTTTTAAAAAAAAATTTATACATTTTTGAAAAAATGTATACTATATCCCTATCTGAGTAGGCCCCCAGCCTGATTTGGAAAGGCCCAAGTTAACATATGGAATATGATAAAGGTAGTGAAAAACAATGGGGTACACAGTCTGCTTTGAAAAGCAGCCATCTGATGAACAGTCACAAATACAAAGAATTTGGACATTACAACAAAATTGCAGAACTTGCTGGTAAGAATAATTTGCATTCACAGACAAGAGATATGAAATGCTTTTTAAAAGTCTGTGATACCAGATGTCCTTTAAACACTACACAGACCCATTTGCCACTTGAAATGATAAGAAGAAATCCTTTCCCTTAATCTTCAATTCCATGCAAACCATAATCGAGTACAAGGCACCAAATTTTATGAATTGTATAAAATTAGTTCACAAAGCTTTATCAGTAAGTAAAACAAACTCCATTTATCCCTCCCAGCCCACCCACCCAACTCCCACCCCCCACCCGCCATCCCCAACCAAGTGTTCATTCTGCACTACTGTCAACATCTCTAGGGCTTATGCTGGGGCATGCCCCGCTGCCAGCCAATCCACCTCATTGGTTCTTCCCTTGTACTTGGATGGAGCTGTAAGCATAGCCAGAGTAGCAAACTCATACAATCATTGACTCTAGAAGCCTTGCCATTAAAAACAAAAATAAACTCTGCTATTGAGTCCATAGGACACATTAACACTTCTACAGTTTCCAATTTTATTCATAACATTTTAAGAAACATCTGGAAATTCTTTACAGTGTAGCACTGCCCCCCAACCCTGCCCCGTAACTCCAAGATTGAGGGGCTGGATCAAAGCTGGCAAGAGCTCCATCCACCATGTAATAAGAGCTTCAGTTCCTGGCTACCAAGGCCATTCCTAATTATTTTTACACTAGCATGGATGTTCGTCTTAGAGGCAACCACAAATATGAGGGTCAGGCTAGATTGAGGTAAAAAAAAAATCCTTTTTGAGGGCCTAGGTGCACTCATCTTGGCTGGCTACAGCAGCAAGTAAACATGCCAGCCAACTGACTACAAAGGGTTACTGGAACAAGACTCTTAACTACTTGCCCTGGGAGAGAAGTGGGCCCATTAAGGTTCGGTTAGGAGACCTTGGGTTTGATTTGGCAGCATCTAGTCAGCTTTTACCTGGTTCTTCTTTTCTTCTCTTTAGAATGATTCAATTTAATTTAAGATGCAACTGAGACATTCATCTGTACCCAATATGTAAATAAATTAAAGGCAAAGGGACATTTCCCTCACAATAGCCATTGGCTTATGCAGCAGGGAATTCTTCTTTAATAGAAATCTCCTTAATACTAACTTCTTAAGTGTCTAGTGCTGCTGCCTCTGGGTACCTGAGGTGTCTGTAACTGCAGTGCGCACCTTTCGCAAATGTGTAGCTCAGTGGAGACTCTGATGTTAGTTTCTTTTATTACTTTGATATATATGTGCTCAGCTAAGTTAAGTACTTACTTCACAAAGTCCTTAATCTGCTTAATAAATCCTTATAATATTTGGTATAAAACTTTTTAAAAATTAAATTGGAAGATCTTTGAATTTTCCATTAAATGTTTATTAATAATTATCCCCACTGGACAGCCTGAGGGGTAAAGTAGATGCTCTATTAGTTCTTCTCTATCTCGTAAGTTCTCTTTTTCTAGAATAATAAATATAAGATTCAATGAAAGATGAGGCACGATTCATAGTTTCCTTTCCTTTTTACTCTCCTTGGTGTTTTTGAGTTAATGGGCTTCTCTATTGCCACAAAAAATCATTACTAATCATACTGACTTAAAACTGTGGATCTTGAGAGTACAGCTTCACATCAGAGCCTCTGGCAGCATGGACAGTGTTCACACTTTAAAACAGTGTCCAGGAGAGGGTGAGCCCAGGCAAAGCTTATACAAAGAAGCCTGCAGTAGAAATATAAACCAAATAGCATAAAAAAATGCCATACGCTATCGCTTCCAAATAAAAGCTAAATATTACAGAAACCTCACAGTGTTGGAAAAAGCAAGTTTAATTTAAAATATAGCCACTCCTTCCCTATCAGGGTGAGCCATTTTTTTGTCTGAATTTCCTCCATGTCTCAGTGCTGCCTGGCAGGGCCTATGGGAGAGTTCATCTCAAAATTTTGAGGTCAACAGCAAATGCTACAGATCTATGCGGGAAATGTGGCTCATCAACATTGCTAAAGCTATAACCCTCATTCTTTAGCCTTGCTTTCCCCACTTTCCAGCCCTCCCCAAACTCCCTTCCACATCTACTCCCTTCAAGTGACAACTGTACTTCTACCTGAATTCAAACATGAATATGATATACTCAGTCAAAAGATGAGCATTCATAGTGACAGGTTGAGTGAGGCTTACTGCAGCAACCATAGCAACAAAAGTTCAGCAAATCTAAGTGAAGAACTAAGAATGAAGTGGTGCCTGATGGGGACAAGGATTTTTATCTGGGCAATTTCATTCTGTTTAGAAACTGACCCAATTTAAAAAGGAAGGTGCATTTTACTAGCACTGGGGGAAAGGACAGGGCACTCTTGCTTTTTTCTCTGATGGACTGAGTATAGCGGGTAAAGCAACAGTAGGGACTATCAAGATTTGGAAGGGAACAGGCCAAGACCATCAGCAATAAACTCTTCAGATATGTAGGGGGTGCATTCCTAAGCAGTTACCATACCCTAGAAAACCAAAAGCTCCCAAACCCTGTGGACATGAATGTTCCGGCTCTCCAGGAACATGAAAGACGTTGTAGGCTAAGAAGCCACACGCTGCACTGAAGTGAGAACAGGTGACAGGCATTCAATAAGCCCTGGAGCACCGGCTATCTCTGCCCACCCTCAACTGAGTTCTGAGAAAACCTAAGAACCAGTTTAAGCCAAACCATGTGCTTGCCTTAGACCTGAACCAGGGCTCTGCTACAGAACTGCGATAGCCAGGAGTGCCCTTTGGCTCAGCATGCAACATGTGCTAGTCTATTGCTTCTTTATATAAACTGCCCCTTCTTTAGAATGAAGGGATATTCACACCAGTCTCAGAAGTATAGAATGATTAAATGACAGCGGCAGGCAGGGAGGGTATGACATATGAAAACCATCCCATTTTGCATGGGGAAATTTGTTCCATGCATCTCACTCCACTCTTCAGCTGCTATCCCCTGAAAAGGAAGTTTGTTTTAAACCCTTGAGGGTTACTTCCTTTGTGGGAATAAACCCTTTAGACTTCATCTCCCATCTTGGAGCCAATCCCATCCAGCAAGCTGCTAGCCCAGGGCCCCTCCTCACGTGCTCTGTCCAGGGCTGCTCACATCCAGAGGGTTCTTCTGATGCTGCAAGGAGGTCCTGTTTAGCAGGGGAATCACATAATGGAGAGAAAACATGGCTGCTCTCCTGTGTGGATATGATCAATTTTCTCCCCCTCTTCTCCACCCAGATCCCTCTATATTCAGAAGCAACTGATGAAATGATCTTCATAGAAGTTACTTCTTTTGATTTGTTTTTATGAAAGGAGGGAATTCCCAAATTCAATGAAAAGAGACTACAAAATTTATGATAGGACATGAATCACCTGGCACCTTCTACTCTAGACTCAGTGAGGCAAACCTAGTCATCTGTTCCTGCAGTAGCCTTATTTCCTATAAGAGGAAAGATGTATGGACACCAATAGTTTAAAAGCAAGCCAGTCTTTGATACATGCCTCCCATTTCAGGAAAATGTCTGTGGTCTGCCTTCATCGTTGTTGCTGGACTGCACCTGAGATTGGAGATGGGTTTCTGAGATTCTTGCATTGCCCTGCACTGTTCTTTGAGTGTAAAAAAGGATGTAGGCCTGGGTTTTGCATACTTCCTCGACACTGCATACATTCAGCTTTGAGTCATTGCAGTGGACCCAAAAACCTAGGAAACCAACGGAGAAAAGGAGAAATGACTACTCAATTCATATTTCTAGTCAGCAGGCAAAATCAGGAAATGAAGAAAGGAACAGAGCAGTTCTGAATAGAGCCAACCCTCCATTATTGGTGGTGGGAAAGGGACAAGTATATGAAACCAACAGACTTCTCTATATCCACTGGCTTTAACACCACCAAACCCCACCACAATACTGCTTATCAGCTGACTGCCGTTTTTATATTTGTTTTATTCAGGCTTTTTCATTGTCCATTAGGGCGTTCTAGAAAGATAGCTGCAACACTGCAGGCGAAGCAATGGGGAGACGAGGAAGAAAAGGAGGAGGAGAGGTGAAATGGATATAGAGGAGAGTCATAAAGGAAAATTTAGAAGGAATAAAAAAGTATTTGTTCACAGGCTCTGGATGCCCCAAGGGCTGTGCAGTTCAGCAACAGTGAACAGCTGAAAACACATCTGCAGCCCATTGGTCAGTACAGTAGCTGGGAGACTCCACTCTGGAGGATGACAACTTAAAGCTCCTTTGGAGGGGCCCTTGCATCCCCATACTTCCCATGGCAGGGGAAGTAGTAAGAACAGTAAATGTCTCCAGCTTTATTATAAGCTGAGGCTAGTGAGATTCATACAATATCTCCTTGAGGTTACCCAGGTAATATTTCTGCATAACCAAGAAGGAAAACGGGGGTGTGCAGAATTAGCATTACCACAATAGTAATAATATCAATAACCAGCACTATTGATAATACTACAGTATCCTCCAACACTGACTGAATAAGCACTATGTGCTAGGCAACTGCTCTTTTTTTTTTTAAAAAAAAGAGTCAGGATCTCACTCTGTTGTCCAAGCTAGAATGCAGTGGTGAAATCGTAGCTCACTGCAGCTTCAAACTCCTGGGCTTGAGCAATTATCTCAACCCTGCCTCCCAAGTAGCTAGGACCACAGGTGCACACCATCATGCCTGGGTAATTTTTAAATTTTTTTTAGAGATGGGGTCTCACTATGTTGCCCAGGCTAGTCTTGAACTCTTGGCCTCAAGCAGTCCTCCTGCCTCTGCCTCCCAAAGCAGAGGAATTACAGGCGTGAGCCATTGCACAGGGGCTAGGTGCTGTTCTAAGCACTTTTACGTGAGTTCCTTTTAATTCTTAGAACAACCATATGTTGTTACTTAGTGATATACCCAAAATTTGAATTCAACTTTCATAATTCTGTTTTTTTTTTGACAGTAGAGTCTCGCTCTGTCACCCAGGCTGGAGCAATCTTGGCTCACTGCAACCTTTGCCTTCCAGGTTCAAGCAATTATCCTGCCTCAGCCTCCTGAGTACCTGGGATTTCTGGTGCCTGCCACCACGCCCAGTTAATTTTTGTACTATTTTAGTAGAGACAGGGTTTTTACCATGTTGGCCAGGCTGGTCTCAAACTCTTGACCTCTAGTGATCCACCCACCTCAGCCTCCCAAAGCGCTGAGATTACAGGTGTGAGCCACAGCGCCTGGCCCAACTTTCATAATTCTTTCCGTTGGATTTAGATGTATGTAATTTCCCTCTAGGTAATCAATCCATGGGATGGAAATAAAAGGAAAACAGTAAAATGTGGAGAAATCAACCCCTTTCCGTGTCCCCCACCCCACAGAGTAAAGCGCACGCACCTCCCTCTGTGTTGTAGCAATAGGCTGTGTAGTGTCCTGAGCCAAACCCTTTCCCGTGATGCATGACCACTGCGGAGAGATCATAGGCAAAGGTCTCTTTGTCAAGAGAGGAGAGCATGTCCCTGCAGCAGTAAGGTTCCATGGTTAATACCTGGTCAAAGACGACATGGACCCCAATCTTCTCTCGATGATTACGGCCAGACCACCTAGAACATGGATATAAGCTTGTTACTAGTAAAAACTGGCATATACAATCATAGGTAGAGGCAGGTATTAATAAAACAGGAAACTGAGAAAATTTAACCTTCTGGCCTTGGTTTTCCATCAATAAAATGGTGATAATCAATGTTTACATTTATTTATTTTCAGACAGGGTCTCACTCTGTTGCCCAGGCTGGAGTGCAATGGTATGATCAAGGCTCACTGCAGCCTCAACCTTCCTGAGCTTAGGTGATCCTCCCACCTCAGCCTCCCGAGCAGGGGAGACTATAGGTGCACACTACCATGCCTGGCTAATTTTTGTATTTTTTATAGAGACAGGGTTTTACCATGTTGCCTAGGCTGGTCTCAAACTCCTGAGCTCAAGTGATCTGCCTACCTTGGCCTCCCAAAGTGCTAGGGTTACAGTCATGAGCTGCTGCACCTAGCCCATTTATTTGCTACGAATGTTCCATGAAGGACTCTGAACCTAGAGATCCCTAAACAAGCAATTCAAGCAATAGTCTTTCTGTAGTATCCTGCTTGCCCTTCTTTTCCAGATTATTTTATACGTCATCCTGAAGATGAATCTACATAAGTCCAAGCCAGGCTAGAAAATCTTTAAGCGCAGACACCCAGTGGAGGCTGGATAATTAATTACACAGGAGCATGAGAGCAAAAGCCCAGTCCTGCTGGGTTCCCACATCAATTTGTCTTAGCGGATGTGAATGATCTAATCTCCATGGAAAACACAAGGTCTCGAGCAAACAGGCTTCCCCTCCCAACACCAAAAAAGACATGCGCCCTCACCAAAGCCTTTGGAGCAGCTTTTCCCACAGCTCTCACCCAGCTGGGGACTCCAACAGCAAGCTCACCTGAATCTTTTAAGGTGCAGCCGGAGGACCTGAGGTAGTCTGTAGATCATTAACTGCTTTCTAGCTTCACTCAGAACAAGGGGTTTGGGATTGGATTTTCGTCGTTTGCCTATGTGGTTTGGGAAGGTAGGTATAAGACATAGGTTGTGAGGAGTCTTTTTCTAGCTATGGCAGAAACAGTGACTTCCCATTCAATATGCATTCTCCATATTTTTCAGTATCTGAAACTCAATTTTATTTGGGGCACAATGTGACCCTCTTTCTGCATTTCCCAGCTTCACATGCCTGCATAGTGTGGTCATAGAAGTTCTGGCTAAGATGAAAGGAATGACCATGTGGCACTCTGCTTAGACAGGACTGACTCAGTTGTAAGGTGCAGCCCTTTGGCCTGCCCGCTATCTGAAACTACTGGAATTCCTCCTGGACCAAAAGGTAACTTTGAAGACAGAAATCTTGCAATAGGATAGTAAAACAGAAAGACAGAAATGGCTTGGGTCACTGATGACCATGCAGCCACCATGCTGGCCCTGAATCTCCTTCAGACTTGTTTTATGTAACAGAAAAATAAAATCTCTCATTTTAAGTCATTGTTATTTGGGTCAGCTGTTAGAAGCAATCCAATCTTTCAAACTTTTGCCATCAGCAACTTTGCATATGATGGAATATAATAGAATGTGCAGCAGCAAGCACATAGAGTAGAAGCGTATGTTAAGGCTCCATGTCTTCACAATGGCTTATAACTTCAATTATGATACCCCACAATACGATTTGAAAAAGCTTTTTGTTTGCACTAGGTAAGCCTAATTCTGCTTGCTGCTCACAACTAGTTGTGTGCTAATGGATAAGTTATTCAAAACTCTGAACCTCAGTTTCCTCACCAGTAAAATAGGGAATAATGCATATATTTCAGGCTTAGGAAAAAGATAAAAAAGGATAAGATTACTAAAGGATAGAGCATGTAAACACATCTTTTCTTCAGCATGATTTGCTTATAGCATATTCAAATATTTAGAATATGAACTTTGTTGGTTCTATGTTTTTATGCTGTGCCTAGTTTTTGAAACACATTTGCTGGATAAAAGCACACTGCTGGACATGCAAGGACAATGCTGACAGGTGGCTAAATTTATCAGCTCCAAAGCAGAACCAGTGATCAGTCTCTAATGTTGTTTCTAACTGTGGGGGAAATGCATTTCTTGAATTCCTGGCCTCAAGCAGTCCTCTCACCCTGGCCTCCCAAAGTATTGGGATTGTGGGTGTGAGCCCACTATGCCTAGCCTTGAGGAAATGCATTTCTAAACTTCAGCAAATAAACAATGGAAATAAAGTTATCTTACTTTCTATCAGAAGCCTTCCCTGTAACCATTTACTGATGACTGTTTTGTTACATTAAATTGGTAAATGGATGAGAGTAGAAAATTAGTGGTTAGTGCAGTCCCTGCTAATTGTCTTGAGCTGTTAATATCATGGGCTCAGTGTTGGAAGAGCTGAGCATCTGATACCAAGTCCTGTCTCTACTACTCACGAAAAGTAGCAAATCACAGCCAGATGATATATTGCAGAGCTGTGACAATAGGATGTGGAGGTATAGCTTCTTATAATAGACTGCATCAGAATGAGTGTGCCATAGGAGAAGCTTTTACCAGGGTGTGCAGTCACAACATGTGGGGGCATGAACAGATATATAATTCAAAGAGGGGCTTGGCGTTATTTTATATTCCAATTCACCATTTTTTTTTGAAAATTATTGCAGCTCTGGCTAGGAACCCTGGCAGTGACTGCCACCCTCAGCAGAGGGAGTAAGTGAGCTAAGATGAAGACAATATAGCTAGGCTTTGTTTCCCTAAAATGAAATTCACAAAGAAAAAGAAATTACTGATTCGATTGAGATTGATCAGTTCTGTCTCCATTTGATTAAGCTGGCCAGGAAGACAGGTAGAAGACTGACAGTTTTGAAACTTCACGGGCAACAGATCAATGCATCTCATCCCTTCGCCATAGGTTTCCTTCTCTGGCATTATTTGCACTTGCCTAGAGAAATCCTAATAAATTGGCACATCTGACAACCAGAAGAACAATCCTTTCTTGTAAAAATAAACAAAAGTGTTTCTTGCCTAATCTATCATATCGAAAAATGGAATTAAAGCTGTTAATATTCTTTTGTTCCTTACAAGTTAAAGGCTTCATGAATCCCTATTTAAAAAAAAAAAAAATTACTCTAATGAAACAATTTGATTCACCTGACTCTGTATCTCAAAATGGAACAGAATAGGTGAGTCTACAGTTAACCAGGTATAAAATTTCAAATTTTGTTTTCAAATGGCAAAATGAAATCAAGCATAACTCTGTGTGTGTGTGTGTGTGTGTGTGTGTGTGTGTGTGTGTGTTTTTTTTCCCTTAATGAGGTCTTGCTATGCTACCCAGGCTACTCTCAAACTCCTGGCTTCAGGCAACCCTCATAACTGTGTGTGTGTGTGTGTGTGTGTGTTCCCTAAACAAGGTCTTGCTATGCTACCCAGGCAACCCTCATGCCTTAGCCTCCCAAAGTGTGGGGATTACAGGTGTGAGCTATGCACCTGGCCTCAAGCCTGACTTTCGATTTTTGTTCTGATTCTTCAAAGAGCAGAACACGTTTCACACAATTTACTATTTTTTAAAACCGTGTGTGAAATATATTAAGAAATGCTAATATATATATGTGTGTGTGTGTATATATATATGTGTGTGTGTGTTTGTATGTGTGTATTGAGATCTGATCTCACTCTGTCACCCAGGCTGGAGTAGAGTGGCAAGGTTCCTGCAGCCTTGACTTCTGGGGCTCAAGCAATCCTCCTACCTCAGCCTCTGAGTAGCTGGGACTAAAAGTACATGCCACCACATCCAGCTAATTTTTGCATTTTTTTGTAGAGATGGGGTTTCAACATATTGCCTAGGTTGGTCTCGAACTTTGGGGCTCAAGCAATCTGCTCACCTTGGGGCCTCCTAAAGTGCTGGGATTACAGGCATGACCTACCACGCCTGGCCTAAGATTTTTTTTTCTTCAAAACCTGTAATCTAAACTATTATGTAGCTGAAAATTGATTTCTAGGTCTCTGCACAATCCATTCACTTTATACTTTTAGTTTCCAAATCTATATATGCCACAAACCCCAAACATGAGCAGCCACATATTTGCTCTGCATTTCCTCTGTCCATGCTGGGTTAGCAGAAGCATTAAGTGTTAGTATGGCAAGACAGAGGGCCCTGTATAACATGCCTCTGTAACCATATGTAAAGAGTTCCACTTTAAAATTACAGACATGACACAGAAATACTTCCTTATGACCCTCTCTGAAATATGAACTTTTCAGGCATGTGAAGAATATAAAAACAAATGCAGAAAATATTTCATGAAGCTGCCATTGAGAAAGCACTTGAAGGCTTGCTTTCTTGGTTCTGTTGTACCAATCTTTAGCATCACTCCTGACAGACATTAAATCTACTAGTTCAGTACAAAGGTATGCTTTTCTTTCTTTTTTTTTAGACAGAGTCTCATTCTGTTGCCCAGGCTGGAGTGCAATGGTACAATCTCAGCTCACTGCAACCTCCCGATCCCAGGTTCAAGTGATTCTCCTGCCTCAGCCTCCTGAGTAGCTGGGATTACAGGCACATGCCACCACGCCCAGCTAATTTTTGTATTTTTAGTAGAGACAAGAGTTTTGCCAGGTTTGCCATGCTGGTCTCAAACTCCTGACCCCAGGTGATCCACCCGTCTTGGCCTCCCAAAGTGCTGAGATTACAGGTTTGAGCTACCACACCTGGCCAAAAGCATGCTTTTCTGATATTGCACACCTCAAAGAAGCTATACCATCTGAGTTTAGATTAAGTAAGAACTGTCAGACTCTACATTCATGAATTTAAGCAGGAGCCCCGTAGCACTAAGAAGCTAAGAAATAACATTCTGAGTTCCCATTTCAGGAGCCACACTTTGAAATCCCTTCCAAGAAGACAACTAAGGTCAATTAGGAGGTCACTCATCTCCTAGGTCTTTGTTTGTTTTTTGTTGTTGAGATGGAGTTTTGCTCTGTTGCCCAGGCTGAAGTGCAATGGCGCCATCGTGGCTCACTGCAGCCTCTGCTTCCCGGATTCAATTGATTCTCCTGCCTCAACCTCCCAAGTAGCTGGGATTACAGGCAACCGCCACCACACTCAGCTAATTTTTGTATTTTTAATAGAGACACGGTTTCACTGTGTTGGTCAGGCTGGCCTCAAACTCCTGACCTCAAGTGATCTGCCCACCTCGGCCTCCCAAAGTGCTGCGATTTCAGGTATGAGCCACCGTGCCCGGCCTTGTTTTTTTGTTTTTTTTGTTTTTTTTTTTTTTGAGACGGAGTTTCACTCTTGTTACCCAGGCTGGAGTGCAATGGCGCGATCTCGGCTCACCGCAACCTCCGCCTCCTGGGCTCAGGCAATTCTCCTGCCTCAGCCTCCTGAGTAGCTGGGATTATAGGCATGCGCCACCATGCCCAGCTAATGTTTTGTATTTTTTTTTAGTAGAGACGGGGTTTCACCATGTTGACCAGGTTGGTCTCGATCTCTTGACCTCGTGATCCACCCACCTCGGCCTCCCAAAGTGCTGGGATTACAGGCTTGAGCCACCGCACCCGGCGTGTTTTGTTTTTTAATACATAATTAAACAAGTCCATGTTTTTGTTTTTAGAAAAATGGGAGAAAAAGATCTTTAAAAGATGCTTTAGAACCATTCAATATCATTAGTGTTACTTTTGACTAAAGGGGACAAAGCAGCACCTTAAACTGATATTCCAGTTATACTTCCCCACTACACCCCCTCCTCCACACAGCACTCACTGTTACACTGGTCACAAGCGTAGATTCTCCCTTCCAGGGCCTCTGTCTCTGTGAACTTGGCCAGCATCTCAGTGAGCAAGCACTCTGTCTGATTAAAAGGGACAAACCCCTTTTCTATGCAGTGATAGCGTTCAGGGAATTCCAGGGACAGGTCCCAAAAGGGCTCAATGGTATTGGATTTGTAATTGCATGATATACATGTGACCTAGAATGAAAAGATTGATTTACAGATTATAGAATTTCCATGCTTCCTGCATACAGCTTTACTTACTTCATAAAAGACACACTTTATCAAAACTAAGTATATAATTTGCAAAAAACAGTAATATTAAAATAGTAAATATAACTTTAAAAGAATTAGAGTATATTACTTCTGATGTATATTTGTAACTATGGGATGCTAGCTGGAATTTAAAAACCATACTGCATAGAGATTATACCAACCCCTCTTTTCTATTCTCCTCTCCCAAGTATGCTCTACCATTCAACAGTACAGTAGTACAGACTGCAAGTTATTGTGCATTCATTCAAGGGATCAGTCTAATATAGAGAATTTGCAGGTCCCTGCCTGCTTCCCCCACTCTGGCATTCCTCCTCTTGACTTTAGACCTTCTATGCAGCCCAGCATGGCTCTCTTTTTGCCTTTGTTTCTTGCAGAAGCCCTACACTGAACCCCTCTGTCTGCAGAGCCTCAAAGTGCTGTGATTAGACCTTCACTCCCACTATAGCCTTCCCAGGTGCACCTTTCTTCCTGAGGGGAGGGGAGACAGAAGAAGTGCTGATAAATACCCCCCTTTTACATGCTCAAAAACAAAAGCCTAATTAAGCTTTCCCTTTCCATCCCATTCATCATTCTTTCAAAACCCTAAAAACCAAGACACAAGCATAGGGTAGAGGTTTTAACCTGATTCTCTTAAGTTGCCCACCAACCATTACCCCACCCCCTCCCCCCTTTATTTTTTGAGACAGAGTCCTCCTCTGTCACCCAGGCTGGAGTGCAGTGGTGCAATCTCAGCTCACTGCAACCTCCGCCTCCTGAGTACAAGTGATTTTCCTGTCTCAGCCTCCCAAGTACCTGGGATTACAGGCATGTGCCACCACGCCCGGCTAATTTGTATTTTTAGTAGAGACAGGGTTTTACCATGTTGGTCAGGCTGGTCTCTAACTCCTGACATCAGGTGATCCACCCACCTTGGCCTCCTGAAGCACTGGGATTACAGGCGTGAGCCACCGTGCCCGGCACACCTGCCTTTTTTAACTATAAAAATACTCTTTCTGCATATTCCCTCAAGGCCTTATCTAAGAATCTTTGCCTAGGTTATATGGCTAAAAATCCAGGAGATAAAAAGTAATAGGGAACAGGAAGGAGGCTTGCATTGGCCTTTACCACGTTCTCAGCTACCATCCTTCCTTGTATGTAAAGAAGGGAGATTACTCTTTCAAACTATTATGGAACCAGGGTTACAGGCAAACTCTGTTCCCTAAAATTGATCAAAGGATGGCACACCAACAATGGGTACTTAATTATAGCAATGAGAATATGATATTGCCCATACCTTCAATAGCAGTTAAATATATCCACTGAAAATATAGCGATGTGGCAAGTTAAACTAAAAATCTGGCTGGAAAGACACTAGGCAATTTTCCCCATAAGATCATCATGTGTACAGTAGAATGAAAGGTACAAATGACCACTCTCAAAAATGCATAATCACAGCAAATGTTGGCTACTCTTATTAGCCCAATAACCCGGGACAGGCACTCATAGGAAGCCCAAGCTAACATATAAGCTTCCACTGTCATGGTAGGCACACACATACCTGACTGAGCAGCTGCCCATGAAATATGGTATTCACCACCTTTAAGACCTGTTTGGTGAGCTTCCTCTGGGAGAAGGGGATGAGGATGCGGCGTGTGGTGCCCTCAGACTCGAGCTCCTGCTGCACTTTGTGGAGCAGCTCGCAGAGAAACTCCTGAGCGTCTTGTTGGTCATAGCCACGGAAGGCAGGGATCAGGCTCCACACTGAGTGAAGCATGGCAAAGGGCGACACTAAGGCCCACTTCCCAGACCACATGACTCGGAAGAGGGTGTGCAGTTCACGGCAGAGGGAAATGTGCTTTGAGCTCGGCTCCTTGTTCTGGATGAGCTCCAGGCTCCGACTGATGGAGGCCCCGCTGTTCCAGCAGAAGCCCTCCCGCTCGCACACCTCGGCCCTGTCACTCCTCGAGGACAGTTCCGTGGCTGAGCTGCTGGTTGGCTTGCCAGAAAGCTGAGTCTTCCCGTTGGTGGCTTTGGGAAACAGATGTTCCGTTTTGGAAGGGTCAAGGTTGAGGAAACATTCTCGGAACTTCTGGAGGTGGCTGAGCACCTGGAGGATGGAGTTCATGTAGCAGGTGTTGCCCAGGTTGCGCAGGCCCGTGACGCCCGGGGCCACAGCAGGCTGGCGACGCAGCTTGAGCGCAGCAGCGGATGCTCTGCGTGAGGTAGGAAGGGCAGTGGAGCGTGTGGCGACCGGGCCCGCGTCGCGGGGCGCGTGCAGGAGCAGCCGGGCACTCTTGCGCGGAGGGGCGCTGGCCAGCTCCTCCAGCAGCCTTCGCTTCACCTCGCGCCGCCGTCGCCGTGCCTCCTCCTTCTTGCGCTCCAGCGCCTCCTCCTGCCGCCGCTGCTCCAGCTTCGCCTGGCCCCGGGAGCTCTTCTCGAACCACAGCCGTAGCGTCTTGGCCAGCAGTCGCTGGCGCCGGTACCACAGAGCCGTGAGCATCTGCGGCTGTCCCTGAGGAGTGCGCTGCGGCGGGACCACGTCCTCGCCCGAAGCCGTGGACCGCAGCGTCCGCCCGCGTCTCACCGGCAGGTCCTGCTTCTGGCCCCGGACCGCCAGGAGGGAGCTTCTCAGCAGCTTCAGGTCCCCCTCCGGGTTATCATTGAGCACGTAGTCCTTGCACAGGTAACAGAACACATAGAGATCCCAGACTTCCATGGCTAGCGGGTGTCCAGTCTCCTCAAAGTGTTTCAGGGCGTGGTCCTCAATGTATCGGCCACAGGCCACGTGTGAGCACTTGAGGCAGGCCCACACGGACTCGGTGGTGGCACACTCCAAGCAGCACCACTTCTGAGGGTTCAGGATGGAGTGGTCCTGGGCGAGCCGTAACCGCCCTACATGTTTGCATCTATCCATGTCTTATAGAAGTCGCCACTCTCTCAACCTGGCATGACAGAGTCCCCAAAAAAGAAAAGGAAAACACTTTCAGAAAAAACATTTTCCTAAAAAAAAAAAAAAAATACAAAAAGGCTTGCAATTGGTATTTCAACTCTAGATTCATTTATTTTCAATTCCAAATTGGTTCCTTTGAAAGTTAAAAAAAAAAAAAAAAAAAGGCACATTTGGTATAAAGGCGAAGAATTACAGGACAGTTAAATTACTTAAAAAGAAGTATCATATGGAAGGGTTAGCACAAATTTGAAACTTTATGGTGTGTCACATACCAGTAAGAGAGACGAAGCGCCTCCAATAAAAAAAGTCAGTTTTAGGTTGGTTGCAATGTAATGCAAAGCAGAGATATGAGGATATAAGGTAAAAATAAGAAAAAGAAAGTCCTCAACAGTACAAAGTATCATTTTTATGAGACGTGGTTAAGAAACATGGTATATGTGGGTTTGTTTTGTTTTGAGACGGAGTCTCACTCTTATTGCCCAGGCTGGAGTGCAGTGGCGCCATCTTGGCGCACTGCAACCTCTGCCTCCCAGGCTCAAGCGACTCTCCTGCCTTAGCCTCCAGAGTAGCTGGGGTTACAGGCGCGCAACACCACACCCAGCTAATTTTTGTATTTTTAGTAGAGATGGGGTTTCACCATGTTGGCCAGGTTGGTCTCAAACTCCTCACCTCAGGTGATCCACCTGCCTCAGCCTCCCAAAGTGCTGAGATTACAGGCATGGGGCACCAGGCTCGGCCTGTTTTTTAGAGGCAGGTCTCACTATGTTGCCCAAACTGGTCTTGAGCTAGCCTCAAGTGATCCTCCTGCCTCAGCCTCCCAAAGTGCTGGGATTACAGGCGTGAGCCACCGCACCCAGCCAACATCTGTCTTTTTGAAAAGCACATCTGCATCTTGCAGTAAGGGTGGGAAAACTTACCTTCTTTCCTGAAAGGATAGGTAAGTAAAGAATTGGACAAATCTGACTTAGGACAAAAGGTAAAGTGGCTACTGGTATTATAATAGTTAACCAAACTACCGAAATAACAACAAAAAGCCAACAAATCTTCCAGCTATATATACATATATATATATATGTAATATGAAAATATATATATTAAAACAGTGGTAACATCCTAAGCATGTTTATTTTTTTCTATTCCCAACAATGCTTCTTCAGTATTGTTCATCAGAGAAGCCTTGTGGGCAATTTCTCCAAGGGAAAGAAGCTATACAACTATTTTAAAAGAAAATTTTTATATCTTTGAAACTTTGAAGGCGTTTTCCCTCAATACCAGAACTTAAAATTCCCTAGGCTAGGTACAGTGGCTTGCACACTTTGGGAGGCTAAGGTGGGAGGATTGCTTGAGGCCAGGAGTTCGAGACCAGCCTGGCCAACACAGACCTCTTTCTACCTATCTACTCTATCTATCTATCTATTTACTTATATATTTATATATTGTGAGACAAGGTCTCACTCTGTCACCCAGGCTGGAGTGCAGTGGTGTGATCTTGTCTCCCTGCAGCCTCTACCTCCTGGGTTCAAGTAATCCTCCCACCTCAGCCTCTAGAGTAGCTGAGACCATAGGTGCATGCCACCATGCCCAGCTAATTTTATTTTTTATAGAGATAGGGTCTATGAGGCTGGGCACAGTGGCTCATGCCTGTAATCCCAGCACTTTGAGAGGCCAGTGCAGGCAGATCATGAGGTAAGGAGTTCCAGACCAGCCTGGCCAACATGGCAAAACCCCATCTCTACTAAAAAAATGCAAAAATTAGCTAGGTATGGTGGCAGGCACCCGTAATTCCAGCTACTCGGGAGGCTGAGGCAGGAGAATTGCTTGAAATCGGGAGGTGGAAGGTGCAGTGAGCCGAGATCGTGCCATTGCACTCTAGCCTGGGCGACAAGAGCAAGACTCCATCTCAAAAAAAAATAAAAAGAGGGGGTGTATGTTGCACAGGCTGGTCTTAAACTTAGGGGAACAAGTGATCCTCCTGCCTCAGCCTCCCAAAGTATTAGGATTACAGGTCCGAGCCACCACACCTGGCCTCATCTCTTAAAAGTAATTTAAAAAAAAAAAAGGCCAGGCGTGGTGGCTCACACCTGTAATCCCAGGACTTTGGGAGTCCAAGGTGGGTGGATCACCTGAGGTCAGGAGTTCGAGACCAGCCTGACCAACATAGTGAAACCCCGTCTCTACTAAAAAAAAAAAAAAAAAAAAAAAATACAAAAATTAGCCGGACGTGGTGGTAGGCACCTGTAGTCCCAGCTACTTGGGAGGCTGAGGCAGGAAAATCGCTAGAACCCAGGAGGCAGAGAGTGCAGTAAGCTGAGATCACACCATTGCACTCCAGCCTCAGGGACAGAGTGAGACTCTGTCTCAAAAATAAATAAATAAAAATAAATAAACAAATAAGGCCAGGCACAGTGGCTCATGCCTGTAATTTCACTACTTTGGGAGGCCAAGGCAGGCAGATCACCTGAGGTTGGGAGTTCAAGACCAGCCTGACCAACATGAAGAAACCCCATCTCTTCTAAAAATACAAAAAATCAGCCAGGCATGGCGGCACATGCGTGTAATCCCAGCTACTCGGGAGGCTGAGGCAGGAGAATTGCTTGAACCTGGGAAGCAGAGTTTGCAGTGAGCCGAGACTGCGCCACTGCACTCCAGCCTGGCGACAGGAGCGAAACCCCGTCTCAAAAAAATAAATAAATAAATAATTAAATTCCCTAAAGGTAGTTCCTCTTTCAAAGTGAATTTATTTCACCTCCATTTATTCTCTACTTTTGATTTCTGTGACAAATGCAGTTTCATGATTATGAGATCAACCCAGAAAAGTTCTAAATCCAATGTACTCTGAGTAGCCCCTTTAATTTTCCAGATGCTTTTTTGGGCCTAGTCCTATTTATGTATGCCAAAACCTATAAATAAATAAATATACTGCAGGACCAAATTAGAGATTCTTCCCTTTTTTATTGCCTTTTCCAGATGGCAGAGGCATGTCTTTGTATAAGAAACCCTCAAATCATACAAAGGGACGTGACCTACACTACTCTCAATCAAGCCAGATCATGATTTTCTTATTGCTAAGCGCCCTTTAGGTAATTTTTCTGGATGTGTTTACCCACTTTTCTAATGAGATATACAGTAGTCTCCCCTTATACATGGTTTCACTTTCTAAGGTTTCAGTTACCTGTGGTACAGTACAGTAAGATACTCTGAGAAACCACATTCCCATAATTTTTATTACAGTATACTGTTACAATTGTTCTATTTTATCATGTTATTGTTAATCAATTACTATACCTCATTTATAAACTAAGCTTTATCATAGGTATGTATGTACAGGAAAAAAACATAGTATACATAGGGTTTGGTACTATCTGTGGTTTCAGGCATCCACGAGGAGTCTTGAAAAATATCCCCTATGGGGGAATATTGTAATCTTCAGAGAGGAGATTATGTATATTTCTGTTTTTATACCCTTACCCCCTTATAATGCCAAGACTTCTGGGTGTTCCACTCTTGGTGGTCAAAAGTATTCTGTCAGAATTACCTTCTGGCACTGTCTGGAATAGTCCTGAAATAACCATTTTTGTTGACTTTTCTTACTGCACAGCCAAATCAAAACACACATACATTAAAAGATGGAATGGTAAATAAATGAATTTTCTTTTTGCTACTTAATACCAACTGAGGATGCAAATTGAGTACACACTGATGCTTACAACTAATTCCTGGGGACACAAAAGAAAGTAATGAAGGAATGAAGAGGAGGGAAAAAAAAATCAAGATACAGGCAATTCCCAAGTTTCTCACTAATTTAATATTCTTTCAAAATTTAGTCCCTGAACTACCTACCAACATCTGAATTCCCCAGGCTACTTGTTATATATACAGATTTCTTGCTTACTACTCCAGTCCTGAGGAATCTGAATCTGGAGAGGCTTCTAAAATCTCCAACTTAAACAAGCTGTATAGATGATTCTTTTGCACATTAAAACCTTAGTCCATTAATCCAGTAAATTATATAGGGATGAAAGACTCTTCATAGAAATCAAAGAAAGAATTTTATTTCTCCAATTCTTCCACTTAGACTAATACTGCCCAATAGAACTTTCTGCAATGATATATTCTCTATATATCAATGAGAGGGATATCAATATTATAATTTATATATATATCTTTATATCCTTTATATATCATTGATCAGTCAATATATATCATTGATAATATTGAGAACAGAGAATGTGTACAGATAGATAATTGATATTATCAAATATTATTGAAAATATTCTCTATCTGTATTTATTACAGTGCTGTCCAGTACTGTAGTAACCAGTCACATGTGACTACTGAGCGCTTGAAATGTGCTAGTGAGACTGAGGGGCTGAACTTTTAATTAATTTTAATTTAAAGTCACATGTGGCTAGTGGCTGTGGAATTATATTGAGACAGCACAGACTTACATACACCAGGACACACTATCTTTAGCTTGCTTTGCTTTTCTTTTTGTTTTCTTTCCTTTGAAAGATTTGGTACTAGCTAAATTGTATCTGAATAGCCTCCTCTTGTAACTTAAAACCTGATGCCTGGCAGATCCCCATTTTAGCTTTGATGTGTCTTCAGGAATTTAATTGCTACCGAGATCTTATCATATGAAATACAGCAGAGCTTCAAATCCTACAAAGAGAGAATTATTTCTGTAAATAGGAATATAGCAACACCGCACCCAGAACACTGATGCCTTGCAAAATCAACTCCTGTGCTAAAAAATATGCTGGAACAACCAAAAGCCAAAAGAGACGAACACTAAAAAACCATTCCACATCCTCTCCATGGAGAGCTGTCAAATGAAAAGGGCACTCTGGAAATTCTTTCTTCTGATTTCATTTTCTGATCTATAAATCTGCTGATCACGCACATCCTCTCCTGCACAGCCCTTTTCCCATTACAAATCTGTCGTGGCGGCTCACTAACCTGCCATATGGGCAGAGTAAATCCATTCAGGAAAACACAGGGCTACTTTGCACCTCACCATACTGATTTAAGCTAGGCAGACCAGCTCCTCTAGAGGAAACACGTACCTGATTACGAAATGGAAATCTCCCAAAAGTGACACAAAGAATAAAGGCTACCTTAACCAACAAACAAAAGAGAGAATAAAGAGAATACCACCTCAGGTATACTCTGATCAAAAAAGAAGATGTGTTTAATTCACCTCTCACACATACTCTGACCACTTTATTTCAGGATAGGGCCTAACACCCATTGGCAAAAAGAATAATTCTATTTTATATTTTTCTGATGTGTACAGGTTTTACTTCATATTCTCAAAGGTCATCATACTAACATTTCCACTTAAAATGGACATTATCCAGTGTGACAGGCACCTAGTACCCAAAACTGATAAACTTACAGCGTAATTGGGAAAGAACATGATGTGTCTGAATACTTCTACATCAGCAAGTTTTAAATAGATCAACAGCTTTAAATAAATGTCCTGCACACCCTTGGTCTATCTGCATATGGGGAAAGTAAACCTGACAAAACATCAGCTTTTGCTTTTTTAATTACCATAGTTTTATCTTAAAAATATAAATCAACTGGAACTAAGAACCATAATCAATATTTAAAACCATACTATAGATAAATATCACTAAGTATTAAATGAAAAAATAATGAAATCTTTTCAACTTTTACCTTTTGTTCTGATGAAAAACTTCTAGATTTATCATATCATTTTTTTAAAAAGTCTCCATATGAAAGATGACAACATTAGGATTCTAAATCTTTCAAAAATCTATAGCTTAAAAATGATGCCTTTTCATTGGAGTATTTTAATTATTCTCAAATAGCAGATTTCTCAGCAGGTCTTAACTGCATGACTACATCACCAGAAATAAAACTTCTGAGGGTTGAAGGGGAATCAACAAAAACAAAATAGCGGGGGAAAAGACAATAAATCTACTTTAGAGAAATTTCCATTTCTTCTCTCTCTCTTATATTAATTTCTCCTCAGTTCTTAACTAAGGACCATAGAATAATCCTGCTTGGTCTTGGTGAGACCAAGTGGCATAAATTCCAGCTTCAGAGAGAGTAGACACTATGGTAACATGCTGACAGCCTTCATTTACATAAAAGAATACTAATTACTTGGTATCATCAACATCTGTGATTCTGCTCACTGCCATATGCGACAGCACTGGGTATTTTAACCCTTCAACTCACTAAGTGTACCTAGAATTATATCTACCACAAAACCTGCATAGACTGCTTAAATAGACAGTGAATACACATTTACAAATAACAAATGTTAAAACTGAATTTCATTTTCTGCCAACATTTCCAAGAGGTATTGGAAAACATAATCTAATATACAGTTAAGAAAAAGATTTAAAAATCAAGGTAGAAATCAAATGAAGATATAGTTAATATCCCAAAGAAAGAGTGCCACATTCTAGAATATTATGTAGGACTGTAAAAGGCCATAAGTACAATGACACTAGCCTTTTGAATTTTTATATTTATTGCTAAAACAAAAATGAAAAGGGCGCAGAGACTGAGAAGGGTAGGTAGGGTTAGAGAAACTGTTCAGAAGTCCTTTGCTAAAGGACAGTGGGTGGGGGAGGAGATTGCTGAATGGGTAGCATGTCCTCATAGGCTGCTGCCCTTTCCCATTTCCCCATCAGTGCCACTGTCTCTGAATGGGGGGGTGGAGGAGGGATAACCTCTAAGTCATATCACAGCTCAGAGACCCCTGGAGAGGCTGAACTCTCCAAGAAGGGTTCGGAAGCTCTCACAAAATGTGTTCTTAGCTCTCTGACCCAAGAGCTGGAATGTCCACTTATGCAGCAGCTGTTGGCCACAGTCAACAAGACCTGACGTGCTAGGTGTGCCAGAGCCCTTGTGAGGTATGCTGCCACTCATTTGTCACCAGCAATCAGGTGCTAATGTTCAAGAATGAGCATCTAATCATAGGTTACAACAGATGTAAGGTTATGCCAGCATGACAATAGCTCACTTGCATTAAGATCTGCTTTCTTCAATGAAAAAGGAGTAGAGTTCATCTAAGGAACTGGGCCTGGCACAGAACAATGGTTTGCCCATGGAAAGGGGCTATCCCTGCTGCCATGCAGGGAAATGACAAAGGCAGAACACGTGGCATGGCACAAATGCTTTGTTCCACACCCTCTATACCTTCATCCTCTGCTCTCTTTTGTTTGCCTCCTTCCTCTTGCTACAAATATTCTCAAGTGTCTTCTGTGTAAAAAGAGAGAGACAGACAGACAGACAAAAGTTTGCCCTGCCCCCTAGACTATCCTTGACACTATTTTTAGATCCTTTCTCCTTCTGGCAAGAGTAATGTGCAGGTTCATCTTCCTCACAGTTCACTCCTTAACACTTCCTTTTTGTGGAAACTGTTTTCTCAAAGATCGCTAACAATTTCCTTATAGCTAAATTCATTAGCCTTTTCTCAGTCCCCATCCACATTTTTTTCTATGTTTAACACCAAACAAACACCCGCTCTTGAATTTTAGACAACTGTTCTTGTCTGGTTTTCTTCCTGTGTCTGTAATTACATCTCTGTTTTCATGTCTCTCTTCCTTGAAATTTAGGATTTCCTTAAGCTTCTGTCCTCAGCTCTCTTCTCAATTTTATCTATTTCCTAAAACTTTAAGCATCATTTCAATACAGGATTACATATTTCAGTACTTTAAGGTTCAAGCGATTTTGTCTCAGCCTCCCGAATAGCTGGGATTACAAGCGCCCGCCACTGATTTTTTTTTTTTTTTTGAGATGGAGTCTCACTGTGTCGTCCAGGCTGGAGTGCACTATCGCTATCTCAGCTCACTGCAACCTCTGCCTTCTGGGTTCAAGCCATTCTCCTGCCTCAGCTTCCCGAGTAGCTGGGACTACAGATGTGGACCACAATGCCCAGCTAATTTTTATATTTTTTGTAGAGATGAGGTTTCACTGTATTAGCCAGGCTAGTCTCAAACTCCTGATCTCAAGTGATCCGCCCACCTCAGCCTCCCAAAGTACTGGGATTATAGGCATGAGCCACTGCAGTGGACTACTGAGATTCTTTTGAATCTCAGGTTGAATTTTCACATAATAATACCTGTTTTATGGTATACTATTATTAATGATATTTTCAAGATGAAGCTACTGCACATGTTTTGTACTTTTTTGTTTGGTAGCAGTGGTGATCCTGTACTGAGGTATATATATAGTTTCATCCATGTCTCCTGGTGATAAAGATCTAAGAGATGACTGATGGGTGTTTAGGAGACACCACCTGTGGTACAAAGCTAAGCTAGCTGGCTCTCAAGGGATCAGACTTTTTGATTAATTAACTTAATATTCTTGCTAAAGAGTTCTATACCTAAAACCTAACCCATTTTCCAGGAAGATGGCTGACTGGAGGCAAGATGGCAAAAGAAGACTGATCATATTAAATTCAAGGATTCTGAATACAATGGGAGAACACATGTGTGCACAAACAGAGGCACACACATGCACACACTCTTAGAAATGTTATCCTTGACTCTGCAGAAAAGTGGCAGCCAAAAGTGGATGAGAAGCAGACTGGCTGGGTAAGGATTAAGCTTCAGAGCTTAGTTGTTCATTCTGCTTCTGGATCAAAGGGGTCTACTTGCTACAACCTGGTGAGGCCATTCATAGAGCTGACATTAAAAAGGTATGGCATGCATTTTGAGCCACTCTAGTATCCTGTCCCTAATCTGTCCCACTGCTCAGGCCCTGCTCAATAGCAGTTCCCTCATTAGCCAGGGGAATCAGCTCTGTCCACACCTTGGTCAGTTAACCTAACTTCCCTATGAATCCCAACACATTAATGTTCCAACCAATGGAAGAAAGATGTTACTCACAGGCCAGAATTTTTCTTAAGCTGAGAAAAGATTATCCTGTGCAACAGAACCCCTGATCTCATTTGCTAACTGTTCCTTTTATTGAAGATAAGCATTATACTGTCGTTAGCCATACTGTGTATGTGACCCAGTGGCACATAGATCAGCTCCATTCAGTACAGCACATGTGTAATGACATTTGCACAATGCAAACTATTTCCTCTGTGTTATTCTGCTTGGGATTGCCACGTTGGTATTAAGAGTCTCCCTTAAAAGGAAAGTGGGGATAAAAGTCTGTAGGGGAATGAAAAGATTTCTCTTTTTAAAATACTTGTTGAGATTTTGTGCTTTGGAAATGGAACAGGAAATCAGTTGGGGAGAAGAACCAGAAACAAGGTTGGTTTTGGGTAATAAACCCCCAAACAGCAGGTGGATATCTGCAAGCAGGTATTTAGGATATCTATGTAATAAAATCTGTAAGGGGAAACCCAAAAGCCACTCAAAGTCTTTTGTTATGTTTTAGCATGATCTTCCTGACAAGCTAGTGATAAAACAAGGTCTGGACTAAAGGCTCCCTGTTCTCTACTGCCACATGGAAAAATTTTATCCCTACCACTAAAAGAATCGGGGTTTACCCTTCTAAAAAGCTGACCAAGGGAATCATGGTTTGTCCCTGTAGTATACCTCTCTAACACCATGTTCTCTACGGCAATCAGACAGACAATCACAAAAAAACTATACATACATATATACATATATCAAAGTAAGTGTATATATG
The DNA here is from genome assembly GCF_009761245.1 of Sapajus apella. Taxonomy (NCBI): domain Eukaryota; kingdom Metazoa; phylum Chordata; class Mammalia; order Primates; family Cebidae; genus Sapajus; species Sapajus apella. The sequence goes on from NW_022437023.1 coordinate 9,375,067, forward strand.
TATTTATGTCAGACTTTCTTGAATTGTACCCTTGAAATATGTGCGGTTTATTCTACGAAAATTATGCCTTAATACAGTTGTCAAGCATTATTCAGACACATACACAGACATGAGTAATTTACTCCTAATAAAATAGGGGATATAGGCAGTGGCTCCTTAAAGTATTACGTGAAAACTGACAGGAAATGTTATAATAGATGGATAAGGCTGACAATACCTACCTCTACTGATCAATTTTGCACAAAACCAGGGCAACTAGATCTCCCTGATACAATGCATGGAAGGGTCATAGCAGCATCACCTATTACAAAATACTCTTGCTAAAAGATCTGAGCCTGAGTCCAAGGAAGCCTTTGGATCTAACTACCAGGTTATGGGAAATATAGGAGCCAGGAACATACTATCATAGGCTGTAGTTAGCCAAATCACCAAATCAAAATGTGGCAAACGCTACAGGATCAATCAATCATCTGAGTTCTTTAACAAATAAATGGCATGAAAAAAAGGCAAGTGGGAATGAATTTGCTCTAAATTATCAGAAACCTAGAGACACAGCAATCAAATGCAATTTGTAGTTCTGATTTAGATCCAGATTTGAACAAACCAACCATAAAAAGATATTTTTGAGATAACTGGGAAAAAATGTTTTAAAATACTGTCTCTAGCTACACCATTAGGGTTTTTTTTTTTTTAACGTTATTGAGGTATAATTAACATACAGTGAGCTGTACATATTTAAAGTGTACAATTTGATATGTTTTAACATATACTTGTGAAACCACTGCAATTATAACAATAAACATATCAGTCACCCCTAAAAGTTACCTTGTGCCCCTTTGTAATCCCTTCTTCCAGCTTCCCTCCCTACCACCACCCTTATAGTCTACAACCAGAGAAACTGAACATGGACTAAGTATTAAATGACACCAAGTAATTATTAGTTTGGTGTGATAATGGTACTGTGGTTCAATTTTTAATCTTCGCATGGTTGAAATACCAAATATTTTGTATGGTTGAAATATTTACAGGTCAAATATTAATATTATGATTGATATATAGAATTTGCTTTGAGATACTCCAGGGGAAAAAAATAGTACAAAGATGGAAAAAACAAGATTGTCAAAATATTTCTAATTGTTGAGGCTGGTTGATGGGTACATGGAACTCATTATACTATTCTCTTTATTTTGGGGTATGCTTGAAATATAACATAAAAATGTTTTTAGGCCAGCATGGTAGCTCATACCTGTAATCACAGCACTTTGGGAAGCCAAGGTGGGCAGATCACTGGAGCCCAGGAGTTCAAAACCAGCCTGGACAATATGGTAAGACTCTATCTCTACAAAAACTACAAAAAATTATCTGGGCATAGTGGCACGTGCTTGTAGTCCCAGCTTACTCAGGAGACTGAGGCGGCAAGATTGATTGCGCCCAGAAGGTTGAGGCTGCAGTAAGCCGTGATTGTGTCACTCACTCCAGCCTGGGCACGAAAGCAAGACCCTGTCTCAAAATAAATAAGTAGCCGGGCACGGTGGCTCAAGCCTATAATCCCAGCACTTTGGGAGGCCGAGGCGGGTGGATCACGAGGTCAAGAGATCGAGACCATCCTGGTCAACATGGTGAAACCCCGTCTCTACTAAAAAATACAAAAAATTAGCTGGGCATGGTGGTGCATGCCTGTAATCCCAGCTACTCAGGAGGCTGAGGCAGGAGAATTGCCTGAACCCAGGAGGCGGAGGTTGCGGTGAGCCGAGATCGCGCCATTGCACTCCAGCCTGGGTAACATGAGTGAAACTCCGTCTCAAAAAAAAAAAAAAAAAAAAAAAGAAAAATAAATAAATAAATAAATAAAAATACTTTTAAAGACAAGCAAACAATATACTAGTAGTAAGAGAAAATCTTGGGATACGAGCTATTCGCAAATTAGACAGGTTATGAGATACTCTTCATTTTTATCATCATTTCTAGTTTTACTTTGAAATGTACCCTTTGAAAAACACCTCCCACCTAATCCCCCACGCCAAATCAAAGTAGTACAGTTTTTCTCAGCAGTGTTAGTCACAGAGATTGCCTGCATGAACCTTTCTTCCTGGGCCTCAAGTCTGCCTTTTAGACTAAGGTGGCAACCCCCAGCCACCACCCCC
>NW_022437023.1:9377310-9383587 GCF_009761245.1 Sapajus apella
ATCTCGGCTCACCGCAACCTCCGCCTCCCGGGTTCAGGCAATTCTCCTGCCTCAGCCTCCTGAGTAGCTGGGATTACAGGCACGTGCCACCATGCCCAGCTAACGTTTTTGTATTTTTAGTAGAGACGGGGTTTCACCATGTTGACTAGGATGGTCTCGATCTCTTGACCTCGTGATCCACCCGCCTCGGCCTCCCAAAGTGCTGGGATTACAGGCTTGAGCCACCGCGCCCGGCCTACCTCATCAGATTTTTATCCACAATCTGTCCACAAAATTTCCTGATTATCTCTGCCTTTGGGGGGCATAAAGCTACTTTAGTCAGTCTGTTGAAATGCCCTGGCTTAACCAAATGATTTTCTCTCTTTCTGAAACTTCCACTTTACTGAGGAAGAAAAGTCTCAGGCTGGGCACAGTGGCTCACGCCTGTAATCGCAGTACTTTGGGAGGCTGAGTTGGGTGGATCATTTGAGGTCAGGAGTTCAAGATCAACCTGGCTACCATGGTGAAACCCCATCTCAACCAAAAAATACGAAAATTAGCCGAGTGTGGTGGTGGGCACCTGCAATCCCAGCTACTCCGGAGGCTGAGGCAGGAGAATTGCCTGAGCCTGGGAGGTAGAGGTTGCAGTGAGCCGAGATCACACCACTGCACTGCATTCTGGGTGACATAGTGAGACCCTGTCTCAAAAAAAAAAAAGAAAAGAAAAGTCCCTGATTTTTTTTAACAGTTCTGCTCCTTCTTCATGGACTCCAATTATCGAAGTAGAAAGAAGTTCATCCTATGTAAGTCTCACTGTAGTCTCAGCAAACAACAACATAATAATTCTGTTTTTCTGACCCCAGTCACATAAAGGTTACCCTCAGTCTACATGACATTTGGTTTTACAAAGCAGAATCTGGCCACATGTATCCATCACAGTATTCACAAACACCACCCAACAGGTTGGTTTTCAGTCATAGAAACAATGTGACAAATAGCAATTGGTCTAGTTTAAAAAGCCTATTGAATCCCTAATGAATCTGTAGTAGAATAATAGAATACTAGTGCTACCACGATAAAAGCTAACTACTAAATGTATTTTCTCTAAGAAAATTATTTCAAACTTGCAATTCCAGACGCCAAGAATTGCTTTCCCAGCTGCAGCTCAAGCGGTGAAATCAGGAATCTCCCTCCTCCCACTTTCTCCACTTGGCTGAAGAGGGCTTTCCACACATGGTCATTTGTATGGAAGACACATATACATTAGGAACTGCCTGCAGAGAAAAAGAGGAACAATTTCTGTGAATAGAAAACAAATCTGACTGGAATTTACAAATGGATCCTCCAGATTAGAGGCTGGTGCTGGTTATTTCAGTGGTTGTTCTAAGAAGTGGGAACCCGTCTTCCTGATGTCCTGCTGCTTAAACCACAGCAGTCCATTTAGTTCTGTGTCTCTCCTGCAACATACCAAAGCATATCTGTCAGGAAGGAGGCCCATCATATTTTGCAGGAATAAAGAGAACTTTTAAGCACTTGGTTTCAAGAGCAAAGATGACAAATACCCAAAGAAAAGCAGCCAAATACACAGGAGTATTTGTTAAATATATACAGAAGGAGAACACTGGAAGGTACAAAGAGGTCATTCAGGCACTTTAATAGGGAAGAGATTAAATGAATTATAAATCAGCCATACATGGAAACTACCAGTTATTTTTTAAAAAAGGAAAAAAGAGGCAGGGCTATATGTACAACTCAAAATATAGTATGTGAAAAAAGCAAAGAGGCAGAACAATGTATATATTATGAATGTACATATAAGCATACATATACACACTCGTGCAAATAAGAGGATAAACAAACTGGTAACAGCACATGCTTTGTGGGGTGGAGATGGAAAGGAGACTTAGTCATCAACCTTTGCACCTTTTGGGGAAAACAATCATATTACCTGTTTTTTTTTTTTTTTTTTTTTTTTTTTTTGAGACGGAGTTTCACTCATGTTACCCAGGCTGGAGTGCAATGGCCTGATCTCGGCTCACCGCAACCTCCGCCTCCTGGGTTCAGGCAATTCTCCTGCCTCAACCTCCTGAGTAGCTGGGTTTACAGGCACGCGCCACCACACCCAGCTAATTTTTTTTGTATTTTTAGTAGAGACGGGGTTTCACCATGTTGACTAGGATGGTCTCGATCTCTTGACCTCGTGATCCACCCGCCTCGGCCTCCCAAAGTGCTGGGATTACAGGCGTGAGCCACCGCGCCCGGCCTCATATTACCTGTTTTAAAAAAGGACATGGTACAGAGAAGATTCAGTGTTTCGGTAATCTTAAAAATTGAGGCATCAGCAAGATGACTGACGATAAGCACAGAGATCATATGGTTTACCATGTTTTCCTTAGGCAATAAGATTTAGAGATAGGCAATCTGATATTTATGGTATATAGAGTACCTAAGGAATTCTATTTAGTAGCACTAGTGATTACAAAAAGAGTCCCCTCCCCACATCTCTTCCATAAGCTGATGACTGCAAAATGCAGACTGAAAAGTCTGTACTCTGCAGAGTGGCAATATAGCAGTGCCTCAGTCAGTCAAGTGTCAATCATTGGACATTTCTTATCAACCAAGGTTCCAAGGTAATTTCTAGTCTTCTTCCCCAGGGGTGACTACCAAAACTGTCCATAGAAGTGGATTTGTGGGCAAACTCTCTTTTCCCCAACTCTCAAGAGATGTTCCTTCCCCCAGTGGAACAGCTCCTAACATTATTGCAGTTTACTGGTAATATATATATCTCAACATCCAACCAACCTCTCTGAAGCAGGCAGTGGAGGTGGTGGGGGGTTGGTGGGGGGGGAGGGGAGGGAGAGAGAGAGAGAGAGAGAGAGAGAGAGAGAGAGAGAGAGAGAGAGACAGAGTGTGTGTGTGTGTGTGGTTAAACCTAATCTAAATACTGGCTGACTTGGCCAGCCTTGTTACATCCCCAGACCAGTTATTTTTGCCTCCACAGCTAGTTTCATCTAATAAGGTATTCATACTAAGCTATTCTTAAGAAAATAGAGGATACTTTTATATTAAAAACAAGAAAAGTTACTATCTTTTTAAAGCAAATTGGAGGGTTTTTCTGATATTATCTATTTTCTTAAATCTTTAAAAAATGTTTAACAGCCCACAGTGCAAGTATAATAAAAGTCCAAATAAGATTAAAAAAAAAAAAAAAAAAAAAACCCAGAGTATCACAGGGTGCAGTGGCTCACACCTGTAATCCCAGCACTTTGGGAGGCCAAAGCAGGGGGATCACCTGAGGTCGGGAGTTCAAAACCAGCCTGACCAATGGAGAAACTCCATCTCCACTAAAAATACAAAATTAGTCGGGCATGGTGATGCATGCCTGTAATCCTAGATACTTGGGAAGCTGAGGTAGGAGAATCACTTGAACCTGGGAGGCAGAGGTTGCGGTGAGTCGAGATCGTTACATTGCACTCCAGCCTAGGCAACAAGAGCGAACTTCATCTCAAAACAAAACAAACAACTACACACAAAAAACCAACAAACCCAAACCCATAGCATCACAAAATGCAGTTAAATTAAAGAAAGCAGAATCAGCCTTAGCTCAGTCTCCAGTGGGGGTATGCCCATTGAATCCTTACAGGTCCAAGAGAATGTGCTGTGTGGCAAAAATATAAAGGGGGCCTTCTTTCAAATAAGGCATAGAAAGCATTTCAAAGACGTGAACTGTGCATGAACCCTCATCTCTTGTAAAAGAATAAAGCAGAAGTACTTCTAGTGAGTAGGCATAAGAGGTAAGAAGACTGAGCCCTATCTTGTGCAAGAATTAAACAGGCTCACCACAAAAAGAGGGCTAGTGCATATCCCGGCAATGAACTTAATACACTTTAAGTCCCACAAATCTTAGCCACCTCTGCCCTATTTTAAAATGTCAACCTCCTGGCATGCCAGTGAGTCTCACCATTTGAATTAAGACATCAAATTCCCTATTAAACACAAATATTTTAAGGGAAATCCCCTAAGCCAATCAATTACCAATAACCAAGTTCAGGTTAATTTACTGTAGCAGGAGATGGAAAGCAGAGCTCAGGCATATGATACTGCCTAAGTAAATGCTAACAGAAAGAAACTGAAGAGGAAGGGAAAAGCATGAATCACTGCCTGAGATCCCATAGAAGGAAGTTCCAGGCCTTAAGGTTTTAATGGAAATCAACAAAGTCACTAAAAAAAAAAATATATATATATATATATATGTGTGTGTGTGTATATATATGAGAACACAAAAAATAAGTCTCACTGACTTCATAATTTTTTTTCCAGCATCCCTCCTAGGTTGCCTGTGGTAAATGTGCTGAACACTGTACACATATCAATGAGGTATATCGTTAGCAAATATTCAGTAATGAAACATCATATATATGTAATTTATTAAGTTTTTAAGAGATGTGAAAAATTAGAAAAGTAATTATTCTAAAGTAACCTTTAGAATAATAACCTTTAGTTTATGAACAAGGTATTGTGTGAGCCTGATTTCTCAGTAAATTTTAAAATTATTTTTGTCTTTTTTGTCAAGACATTCTACCGCTGAATGTTTATTATTTTTAAGTTAGTGATCACCAACAACCTATAGGCAAGGGTAAAGAAAAGCTTGTCTGAAGACAGGACAACAGTCTCATCAAACCACCTAATTTAGCTACAGCCAACTCATCAAAATATATATCATCACCATACCTACCATTCACATAAAAACTTAACAGAACTAATAAGAACTAAACTGGGCCACGTACAGTGGCTCATGTCTATAATCCCAGCACTTGGGGAGACCGAGGCAGGTGGATCACTTGAGTCCAAGAGTTTGAGACCAGCCTAGGCAACATGGTGAAACCCCATCTCTACAAAAAATGCCAACAGTTATCTAGGCATGGTGGCACACACCTGTAGTCCCAGCTACGCAGGAGGCTGAGGTGGAAAGATCAACTGAACCCAGGAGGCAGAGGTTGCAGTGAGCTGAGATCGCACCACTGCACTGCAGCCTGGATGACAGAGCAAATGAGAGCCCATCTCAAAAAAAAAAAAAGGAACTAAACTGCTTTGAAGGAACTAGGAATAAGAAACATCCTATCTAATATTGGCAGAAGCAAAATAATACATATTACACATTCCAAGAGACCAAACAATAGATCTCTAAGGAACCATTTAATTCATTACTAATTCTAAGAAGCCAACCTGTGAGTCTGCCAACATAGAAATTGTTCCAGACATGATTTGCACCTTAATGGGAAGGTGGGAGCAGGACTGTTAAGGTGATGATGTCATTGAGCATGTTCAAGAAGTAAGGAATTGTCACATGGCAATGATATAAAATGTCTCCAAAACAGCAATTAAAGTTTTATCTTCTGAGGTTGAAGTTAAAAAAAAAATAAGTGGACACAATAATCCATCTGCTAAAAATATTAAATCCTGAGGTTTGAGTGACTGCAGAGTTTTGGGGCCCCCAAACCCAATCAAAGTGACCTAGATATAGCCTCAGAGAGCCAAAGAGAATATGACTGTGGAGGACTGCCAGCCTATGCCTGACCACAAACTGAAGGTCAGCATTAAGATGGGAGCATCCTGGGCTGGGTGTGGTGGCTCATGCCTGTAATTCCAGCACTTTGGGAAGTCAAGGCAAGTGGATCACGAGGTCAAGGGTTCGAGACCACCCTGGCCAACATGGTGAAACCCCATCTCTACTAAAAATACAAAAATTAGCTGGGCATGGTGGCATGCACCACCCGTAATCCTAGCTACTCCAGAGGCTGAGGCAGGAGAATTGCTTAAACCCAGGAGGTGAAGGCTGCAGTGAGCCGAGATTGTGCCACTGCACTCCAGACTGGGCAACAGGGCAAGACTGCATCTCGGAAAAAACAAAGAAGGGGAGCATGCTCTCTCCTATTGTTAGGCAATGTTCTTCCTTCAGCTAAAGACAGCAAGTCCCCCAACTAAAAAATACAACTACCCAAACCTGTTGATATATAAGGGCCTGATACCAACAGTCGCTAAAACGATCCAGCAGACCTTTCTGTACTGATTCCTTGCACAGAAAACCAAAATTGATTTTCCACATACCTTGCCTTCAGGGAAAGAATGTAATAACAACCAAACTCAAGTACTAGTGAGCTTAACAGTTCTATTTCTCACTGAAAATGAATCTTCACTCTAATGATGTTGATCATATAAGTCAGTTTCCAAGAAACTGGGCATCATATGTTATTCTCACAAAATTGAGGCTGTGAACCTTTAGAGATAAGGTCTAGAC
>NW_022437024.1:0-49227 GCF_009761245.1 Sapajus apella
GGGGCGGAGGACGGAGCGGCGCGCGCACTAGGTACTGGAGGGAGAGGTGAGCCCAAAGGGCTCGGAATCTCTAGGGATTGGCGGGGGCAAGGCACGCAGATTAAAACCACCGTGTGATACAGCTGTGCAATGGATGACATTTTATTTAAAAAGCAATATCGAGTGTTGGGGAGGGGCCGAGAACTGGGACTCTCATATGCTGCTGTGTGTGTGAACTGCCACAACCACTCTCAAAAGCCCTTTGATAATATCGTCTAAAGATAGGCAGATACACTCTACGGCCCCACAATTTGACTCTTAGGTATAGATCTGTTAGAAATGCCTGCATCTCTTCAACTTGCAAAAGAACGTCCACAAAGGGCCAGAACTACGGGAGGTAACGGAGGTAAATTCTCAGTAGTGGAGCTGTGGGTTAATGTAGTTTCTCCTTTGATTTTTTTCTCTTTTCTAAAAAGCATCATCATTTGGCACTTTTCCAAACTGGAAACAACCCACATGTGCATCAATAATAAAAAGAATAAATAAAATATTATATATATATGTATATACAAAAGTCATAAAATGCAAACTAACACAAGAACAGAAAACCAAACACTTCTGAGTGTTCTCACTCATAAGTGGGAGTTGAACAATGAGAACACATGGACACAGGGCGGGGAACATCACACACCAGGCCCGTCGTGGGGGGTGGAGTGCTAGGGGAGGGTTAGATAGCATTAGGAGAAATACCTAATGTAGATGATGGGTCGATGGATGTAGCAAACCACCATGGCATGTGTATACTTATGTAACAAACCTGCACATTCTGCAAATGCATCCCAGAACTTAAAGTATAATAAAAAGCTCATAAAATATGATATTGCATATATATATACATATAATGAAAGCCATACAGAAATAAAAATGAATTATAGCTTCATTCAGAAATACCCATAAGACTTTCAAATATAATACATTATCTTGACATAGAAGAGTTCATTCTGTACAATTTCATTTAATTAAAATTTTAAACTAATATGTTAAAATTAAAATATTGAAATTGTTGCTTCAGAAGTGAGAATATTTGTTACCACTCGAGAAGAGAGTACAGTGGCCTGGGATGGCAGCATGAGGGGGTTCCTAGAGGGCTGGTGATGTTCTGTTTCTTATGTGTACAGGTTATAGGGTGCTCTTGCTTTGGATAATTCATTGAGCTATGCATTTCTTATCTCCACATTTTTAGGCACGTATGCTATGCTTCAACACACAAAATCATGGAGTCAACCTAAATACCCATCAATAGAAGAATGGATAGAGAAAATGTTGTGCATATACACAATGGAATACTATGCAGCCATAAAAAAGAATGAGATCATGTTCTTTGCAGGAATGTGGATAGAGCTGGAGGCCATTATCCTTAGCAAACTAACACATAAACAGAAAACCAAATTCTGTATGTTTTCACTTATAAGTGGGACCTAAATGATGAGAACACATGAACATAAAGGGGGAACAACATACAATAAGGCCTCATGGAGGGTGGAGGCTGGAGGCTGGGAGGAGGGAGAGGAGTAGAAAATATAACTACTGGGTACTAGGCTTAGTGCCTGGGTAATGAAATCGTTTGTACATCCAACCCTTGTAACATGAGTTTACCTACACACATACCCCTGAACTTAAAAGTTAAAAAAAAAAAAAAAATTCAATCAATTGGACCCAGACTTTTATTTTTCTGGTTAATCCCAAGGCCAGCAGGCGCAGGGGTTGTTTGAAGACTCCAGCATCGCAGCATCTGAATTCCTGCCCTAGATATCACCAGTTTCTATCTCAGAGAGCTTGGCCACGGTACTAACTCTCCTAGCTCCAGTTTTGTTATCTGTAAAATGAGTTAATTATGCTTCCCTTTTCCTATTTAGAGGATTAAATCTCACAAGAAATACTAGCTCTTGTGGGACCTCATGTTGTTTTTTCTTCTATGAAGTATGGAGAAGACAGAGGGTGACTTGTGGTAAAGGAAGGAGAGGCCTGAAGTTTAACCCAAAGATGTTTTCAAGGTGAAATGTTGACAGGGTCTCTTGACTCAAACATATATATAGTTTTAAGCCCAGAGTCCATCCATCAGTAAATCCTCTATTCCTCTCACCTTCATCTACAATTCTGTTAATAACTCTCTATGATATCATCAAGCAGAAGATTGCCCAGGGCAGGGTCACTCCTGAAATTCTCCCTCTAGGTGACAGGGATCCATTAAGCAGCCTGCTCTGTGGCAAGAAGGGAAATGGGTTTGGATGTATGTTCCTGCCATAGCGACGTCCAAGCAGCAGCTAAGAGCCCCAGGGACTTGGCTGCTGGAAGCATCTTCTCCCAGAGTTTTCCTTGGACAATGAAAAGACTTCCAGAGCCCTAGGAGCCAGGAGCTGGCTGTTGGGAGATAGCATTCATTCATGCATTCATTCACTCATTCATCATTCACTTGTAAAAACATATATCGAAGTCTTCTACGAGCTAGATGTGCTATGTTCTTAGAATAAAGGTTAATAAGATACAATGCCTGCCCTCAAGGAGCTTGTTTGTCTAATAGAGAGTAACACCACAGCCAGAAGGACTGTATGAAAGACTCCAGCCAGGTCATGTCACTCTTCTGCTCAATGCCCTGCAATGGCTCCCATGTTCCTCAGAGTAAAGTTCAAGGTCCTTCCCATAGCACCACGGGACCCGGCCACCCCATAGTTCTTATCCATCCCCCTCTTCTCCTCCCCTGTAGACACACTGCCCTCATTTTAAAACACAGCAGCCAAGTGCAAAGTGCATTCCTCCCTCAGAAACTTGCACTGTTCTTGTCATTTCTTTGTCTGGATGCTCTTTCCCCAAACACCTACATGGCTCACTCCCTCCCTTCCTGCAGGCCTTTCCTCAGAAGATGACCAGCCCTACCCCATCTAAAATGTCAACAACCCCCAGCGCTTCATATCTGCTTCCTGATTTATTTCTTCTTCTTCTTTTTTTTTTTTTTTTTTTTTTGAGACAGAGTTTCCCTCTTGTTACTCAGGCTGGAGTGCAATGGCGTGATCTTGGCTCACTGCAACCTCCACCTCCTGGGTTCAGGCAATTCTCCTGCCTCAACCTTCTGAGTAGCTGGGATTACAGGCACACCCCACCATGCCCAGCTAATTTTTTGTATTTTTAGTAGAGACAGGGTTTCACTATGTTGACCAGGATGGTCTCGATCTCTTGACCTCGTGATCGACCCGCCTCGGCCTCCCAAAGTGCTGGGATTACAGGTGTGAGCCACCATGCCCAGCCCTATTTCTTCTTCTCAGGACATCTTCCTCTCTAATATTCCCTACCCTACTTTCTAATCTTGTTTAATTGCCACCTCTTCCACCAGCATGTAGGCCTCTGAGAGCAGAAAGGCGCTTTGGATTATTTTGATGTTGTTTTGTTTACCGTACCTAGAGCACTCAGATTAGTGACTAATACAGTATATAGAAAGTGGGAAGAAGAAGGAAGAAAGGAAAGAAGGAAGAGAGGGAGGGCGGGAGGGGAAAGGGAGGGAGAAAGGAAGGGAGGAAGGGAGGGAAGGAGGGAGGGAAGGATTTTTTTAATATAACTGGATATGTCCTGTAATGGAAGAAGAATCCAGAGCCCTGGAGGCCCATAGAAAATCCTTCTAGCCCAGGCCTGGGAAGTCAAGAGGCTTTTCTGAGAACTGTAGAATGAGTCAGAGAAGGCCAGGTAAGGAGCAGGGAGCAAGGGAATTCCAGGAGGAGGAAGCAGCACACACAAATGCCTACCCTTGCAGGGAGACCCCGCTGCCCTGGGAACTCACTGCCCTTGGCAGCTGCATGGAGTCGGACACAGCACAGGGGCATAAGGAGCGCCAGAGCCAAGTGGGAGAAGCCTGCAAACCATGATAAGGTGTTCAGAATCCGTCAGGAAGCCAGTGGCCAGGTGCCATACTCAGAGTTTTCCTTTACAGAGGCCGGAGCCTGGGACATGGACTGGAGGAGAACAAGGTGGAGGCAGGGACATCAGTTAGGAAGATGCTTCACTCGCTCCGCTGAAAGAGGTTAATGAATGAATCAGGGCAGGAGTAGGAAAATGTTTTTTTGTAAAGGGCCACAAAGTACTATCTGGGGCATATTCAGCTCTGCCTGTGTAGCAAGAAAGCAGCATTCCTGGGATAGAAAAGAATGAGTGTGGCTGTGCTCCAATAAAAATTTATTTTCAAATCAGCCAGCAGGCAGATCAGCCTAAGAGCCGCAGTTTGCCAGCTCCTGGATTGGGGGTAACAGAGAGAAATGGCTGTGCTGAAGGTTTAACAGGTGCCACCAGCAGAAGGTGGTGATTAACTGGCATTGAAAATTGAGTCAAGGAGGACTGTCATTGGGTGCTAGGGCACCAGGGGGCTGAAACCATCAGCACCCATGCCCATGAGTGAGGTTGACCAGGGGTCCTTAGGAGAATCACAGGTTAGAAATACCCCCAAGAAGTCTGAAAACTGATGCTTTTTGAGTTTAATGTTTTATATTATTCTCTATACGAGATAAAATTTTCACAATGCATAATAATGTGCACAGTGAAATCTTAGTGTTCTTCTCCCTTTACCCCAGCTTCCCGTGTCCCTGCTTCCACTGTGCCACGTTCAAGGTCACACAATTCTCCAAGTGCACTGGGTTCCCGTGGCACCCGCATCTCCCTCCATTGCAGGGGTTCGCAGGCGCTGCTTCCTCTTCCTAGAATTACCTTCCTCTCTGCTTCTCACCTGGCCTACTCTGACTCAGGTCATGGAAGAACAGCCTAAATTGCAATGAGGGAGAGAAAAGGTTTCCCCTGAGACCCTTCTGCCCAGGCCTACGGCCTGCCTTGAATCGTAAGGATCAGGCCTCTCTAGGACTGAGGGCAGCTGTGAGGCATGACTGGGGATTTCCCGCCAGAAATGTCTCCTCCTCCACCCTCTGCCAGGTCCTCTGCACAGTGCCCTTATCTTTTCCTTTCACCTGAATCCTCTCTAAGTCAGATAAAGCTGGGCGAAGGAGGCTCCTCAAGCCCTGAGAATCAGAAAATACCAGGGACGTGTGTGTGCCATGGGGGGCGTGGCCAAACTGCACCTGGAGCGGAGAGCAGCGAGGCCAGAACACAGGGGGCCAGTCGCGGGCCTCCACAGGGAGGGAAGGGGCCAAATTCTCTAACAGCATGCATCAGGCCACTGAGGCTCAAAATAACATAAAATAAACAGGCCAATGTGGTGCCTCACACCTGTAACACCGGCACTTTGGGAGCCTGAGGCAGGAGGATCGCTTGAGACCACAAGTTCAAGACTAGCCTAGGCAACATAGCAAGATTTCACCACTACGAAAAATAAAATAATTTTTTTAAATTAGCTAGACATGGTGGCCTGGGTCTATAGTTCCAGCTACTCAGGAGGCTGAGGCAGGAGGATCGCTTGAGTCCAGGAGTTCAAGGCTGCAGTGAGGTAAGATTACATCACTGCACTCCAGCCTGGGTGACAGAGTGAGACCCTATCTCTAAAATTAAATTGAGTTAAATTAATAAAATAGGATAAAATAAATTCAAAAAATAAAATACATTAATTAATAAAATGCCCAGTGGCTAGCAGTGGGTCCCCATAGCGCATGAGGCAAGCGGACACTTCCCTGGGTAGTGGGGAGGGTGGGAACAGAGGGGCTGCTCCTCCTGAGCACATTCCCCAGAAGTGGCTCCTTTTCACCAACTGTGAAGGTCACGGCCGACGTGACAGCTGCTGAGACTATGATGTAAGCCACACAGGAAGCGCTGTGCAAGCCAGTGCTAGAGGCCTGCAGGCTCCTGGACACAGGGCTGCCTTCTGTGTGGGCTTGCCCCGGCCAGCCCAGACCTGGCCCTCACCCCCACAGCCGGCACCTCCCCCAGCCCCACGGCCCTTGGCTCACAGCCTGGCCAGATGACAGGCAGCATGGGGTGTGGCAAGACCCACTGGACTGGCAGCTGAGGACAGGTCCAGGTAAAGGGCAAACCACCAGCAGCTGGGGGACTTCTCAGAGCAGGTCATCTACACAAGGGTTCGGACTCTTCTCCCATAGTCTGTCTTTGGGATTGTACAAATGAGCCCCACTTCAGATGACCTTGCACTGTGACGAGGCACTAGGAGAGCACAGGGCTCCACACACAAACAGTAAGTCAGCATGTAGTTACAAATCTCAATGTGCACTAGAGAGTTTAGAATATATCAACTGAGGGAGGAAATCCAGACCATCTGATTACCTTGGATCCATTTTGTGCTGCACAAGAATGAAAAGGAACTTAGATTCTGGCTGAAGATTCCGGCTTTTGCCAGACTCCCTGCCCTCACAGTGACAGGTGGAGACTTACTGCAAACCAGTCTGCCCATGGTGGCCTCACCCACCGATGCCCATTGTGACTTCTTTCCCTTCCCTCAAGCTGGCCGGCAAGCAGGCCCAGGGCTTTCCCTTGTGTGCACTAGCTCCAGGCCTGACAGCCAGATGCCTCCTGACCCAGGCAGCCGCTTCCGCAGGCTGCACCCAGGAGCCCTTCCAGGCAGGCAGCTGCTTCCCAACACCTGGGGAAATGCTGGGACTCACACAGACTCCCCACACACAACATCTAGAACACGTCTAGCTCTAATCCTGTGCCCATCTCTGACAGTGTCTTTATTGGTTTGAGTTGATTGATAAGGCCCCAGATACATTGCTACCAAGAGCTCTTTTTGCAGACTGGCCATGTCATGCCACTCCAGGGGCACCATGCACATTTTGGAACATGGCATCCTAGAGGTGGCAGTGCCCTAGCCCAGTGTTTGTTTCTTTCTTTGTTCAAACTCTATATGTTTCCTAGTGGTTTTCAGGAACTCACAAGAGGTTATGTAGCAGAAGAGGCCTGTACCCGGATGATGAACCTGGACAGCCACTGTCATCTTCCCCTCCCCCACCGCAGGCCATGTGCTTCCCATTCACACAGGGATGCGTCTGGAATGGGCAGTGAGGGTTCCTAGGATAACCACGAGGACAGGCTCCAGGTCACCATTTCCAGCTAGAACTCCAGGCTGACCTCAGAGCAAAGCCCAGCATCTAAATGAGCTCTTGGGCCACAAGACCATGTGAGGCTTGAAAGTCCACAGTTGGAGGATGCCGGGCCGCCTGGCAGGGCTCTTTTGTTGGGGCAGAGAAGCAGGCCAAGGCCATCCCCAGGCTGCTATCTGAAGAGGGGAGAGGCAGGATGCAGGCCCAGCTTCAGCACACAGTGTGCAGCAAACTCAGCCCCTTACACGCAGATGAAGTTGGAGCCAAGTTGATGCCTCTGAGACGTAACCCATCACCAGGAGTTAAACACACCTCGTCAACAGAGCCTGGTCAGCCCTATTTTGAATTGGCTGTGTGACCACGTGCCTGTCGATTGGGCTTTCTGTGCCCATTTCCATAATGTAAAATAGAAAGGTAAAGCCCTAGCCTTGACGTTGGCTGTAAAGCCTAGGGGACAGCGGCTGCCCACAGAAGAGCTGGCCAACATCAGCCATGGCTAAGGGGAGTCTCTTGGCCTTAAGTGGTAAAAGAGTTCATGCACCCAAATCCAGAGCCTTCTTTCCCAATCTCCCTTGAAAAGAATACTCTTCACATAAAAAGAGGGAGGAAGAAACTCAAGATTTCTTCTTCTTTCCTTCTAGAACCACTTCTAGAAGACCAGTTAGGGTCTCAAACTTAGAAAGTACTGTATCCGTAATTTATCTAAACTGATGCTTCTATTAAGGTTGGGTAAATGGAAGAGAAATTATCCATGGTCTGCATTCCAGCTGGCCGCTGCAAAGTGATTCCCTTACACACACACACATACACACACACAATCACACTCACACATACACTCACACAATCACACTCACACACATACACTCACACAATCACACTCACACACTCACACATGCACACTTACACCTCTGGTTGAAGGGGAAGGGTAGCATAACTGATAAATCATCATTATGTAACATCCGCTTTTTAATTAAGTGTATAAGCCAGTTATTAACCTATGTCATAAGCTAAAGGATACGTGTGGTTGAAAGTATTAAAACCACAAAAGACCAGGCCGTGGACTGACTGGGGGCCTCTTTCAACTTGCAATTCTCTTACTTTTCTCCTGGGGCAGCCACGAGTCCTAAAAAATGTCAAATCATCATTCACTCATTAACACTGACTCAGCAGCCAAGTACACTGCCCTCCTTTGTGAGGCTCAAAAAGCCACAAGGATGTCCTCACCCTCAAGCATGAACATACAAGCGAATTAGAAAGAACACCTTAAAAAGGAAAAAAATTCTGACACCCACTGCAACGTGGATGGACCCTGAGAACACGATGCTCAGTGAGATAAGCCAGACACAGAAGGACAAACACTGAATTATTCTGCTAACATGAGCTGCCTAGAGTGGTCAAAGTCATAGAGACAAAGTAGAACAGTAGCTGCCTGGGGCTGGGAGGAGATGGGAATGAAGAGTTGGTATTTAATTGGTACGAAGTTTCAGTTTTGCAAAAGGTTTCCTGCAGATGAATGGTGGTGATGTTAGCACAAGAATGTGAATGTGCTTGACACTACAGAACTGCCAGTGTGGCAGCTCATGCCTGCAGTCCTGGCAACTCAGGAGGCTGAGATGGGAGGATGGCTTGAGCCGGGGAGGCTAAGGCTGTAGTGAGCTACACTCATGCCACGGCACTGCAGCCTGGCCCACAGAGTGATACCCCATCTCTAAAGAGAAAATACTAAGCTGTACACTTAAAAATGGCTAAGATGGTTCATTTTATGTCATATGCATGTTATCACAGTTTTTAAAAGACAAAACGGAACCAAAAAAGTTCACAAAGTTAAGAGGTAAGCAGTGCAGCATGGCCCATTAGATCTGGCATTCGTGGAAATCAGGGAAGTCTTCCTGGAAGAGGATAAGCTCATGTGGCTGTCACACCCTTTTTAATACACCAGGAAGTGCTGTCCACCTACAGAATGAAGTCCAGCAAGGTCTGTAGTCTGTCCTTAAACATAATGACGTCTGTGGGAATCAAGGATCAGGCCTCAACTACCAAGGCAGCTCCATCACTAAGGCATAGCATGGTAAGGCTATTGTGACCATGTGACTCATATTCTAAGATCTGGTTCCTTTGAGGATGAAGGGGCACTGTTGATAATCACAGTGAACAACAACATATGGTCTCCTGGGATACAGCAGAAAGAGCCCAGGCTTAGGAACAGGAAGACCTGGTTTCGAATCCTAGCTTAGGACATAGCTGGGCAAATTCCTTTCTGTCTCTGAGCTTCAGTTTCCCCTCTGTAAAATTTCTATCTCATAAGGTTATTATGAGTATCAAAAATAAAATGAGAAAAACTCCCAGTTCAAGGCCTGACAAGTCCTGAATATTATTCATATAAGCCTATAATCTCTTACCCACAATTCTGAAATCCAGAAAGCTCTAAAAACTGAAAGCTTTCTAAACTCATTTGGTGGCTAAACCAGACTGCAATGAATGCATGGCTCTACATCTCACCAAGTGTAATTCACTCTTATTTTTCTCTGCAGAAATCGTAGTGTATTTGATGACAGGCTGCTGCTCCCCCTGCTGGGAGTGGTGTGAATATACTGTATGTATAAATAAATGTGTGTGTGTGTGTGTGTGTGTGTGTGTGTATTATCTTACTGAAGTCCAAGGTTTCCATACTAGGCTAGAAGGATGAGAACTCTTAATTCTGGCTATCAGTGTCCTATGCAGATTTAAATATCTTGTCACCTATAAATACAGTTACAGAGTATGATATTTTGCAAAAAATTGCATGTTTCATTTTTTTAAGAGCAGCACATAAAATAATACATAGTCCATGCTCCTATTTGTTTTTTAAAATATCTACACACATATATAAGCTTATCTAGGCATGGTCCATCTCGGTAAGCAGCCCCAAGGGTGGTAACTGACTGCTGGGAAGCTGAGGTCAAGAGAGAGAAATATTCAGATTGTATTGTGTACCTTCTTATGCAATGTGAAACTTTTAGCCCATATATAGAATAATTTTCTAAACAGTAAACTAAAAAGTTAAAAGACATTTTATACCCATTAGGGTAGCTAATATTTTTTCTTAGAAGAAGAGAAAATACGAGTGTTTGTGAGGATGTGGAGAAATCGGAGCCCCTGTGCACTGTTGGTGGGAAGGTAAAATTGCACAGCTGCTATGCAAAACAGTGTTCAGGCTCCTCAAAAAGTGAAACGTAGGGTTACCGAGGATCCAGCAAGTCCGCTTCTGGATATACACCCAAAGGAACTGAAAGCAGGAACTCAAAGAGATGTTTGCACACCCATGTTCCTAGCAACATTCTCCACAAGAGCCCAAACATAGAAGCAACCCAAATGCCCAACAGTGGATGAAGAGATAATGAAAATGTAGGATGCACACAACAGGATATTATTCAGACCTAAAAAGGAAGGAAATTCTGACACATGCTATAACATGGATGAACCTTGAGGACATTTGCTCAGTGAGCTAAGCCAGATACAGGAAAAATACTGTCTGATTCCACTTATAGGAAGTACCTACATGAGCAAATTCAGAGACAGGCAGCAGAATGGTGGTTGTCAGGGGCTGGAGGCAGGGGGCCTTGGGAGTGAGTGTTTAATGGACACGGTTTCAGTTTGGAAAGATGAGTTCTGGAGATGGATGGTGGCAGTGATGCTTGCACAACCATGGGAATGGACTAAATGCCACTGAACTGTACATTTTAAATGGCTAAAACACCAAACGTTATGTGGTGTGTGTTTTACCACAATAATAAAGTTAAAGGAGTAATTTCCTGCATCACGAATTCCTTTGGAACACCCGTGGCTCTGGAGCTGAAACTTCCTCTGAGCTGCACAGGGTGAGAGTTGGCACAGGCTCAGGGGCCTATGAATAATGCATCATGACTCAAGGCCCATTGTCAGGCAGTGTCCTCCAGGGCTCTGTGGGTCCTGCTGACCTCAGAGTGCCCTTTGAGCAGGCTGGTTTGAGCCATGGAGGAGCAGGAGTGAGGCGTGAGTCTCACATGGCCAGGCTGGTGGTGTCGTAGCATAAACGCAGGTTACCAGGAGCCGGGGCCTGGTTGCGGTGAGCATCAGACTCCTAGGAGTCTTGCCCCAGGGAGTCATCATTGCAAGATGCTTGGGCTGAGCCACTAATGTCCCCAACAGGGTCCAGTTCTTCTGGGCAAGGGATGAGGGGCCCCTGCTTCTCTTTGAAAGAAGTCACTTCCTAGCCAGGCCTTCTCCTGCAGGTCTAAAGAGGCAAAGATGATAAAGTAGAAATGACAACTCCCTGTTTCCTTAATCTCTTGACGCCTGAGTTTCTCTTTTTGTCTTTTATCTCTTTTTTTTTGTCTTTTTTTTTTAAGCCAAAGAAGGAGCTTTCTGGCTGAGTTAGAGGATTTGAACCATTTCTATGCATCAACTGACAATTTCAGCTCATTTTCTGGGGTTCTCCTTACCGTTAAAATGTGGCCCACTTTGGCCCCCAGATTTCCAGTGTCCCTGCCGAACAAGGAAGCACTGAGTGTTTAAGTTACTCCTGGGGAACTGGGTCCCAGTCCCAGCTCTAACACAGCTCACACAGGCAGGTCCACCGGCTCCTCGCTGGTATCACAGATCCGGTCCCTCTGAGATTCCACACACAGATCAGTTAGGAAAACAGTGCCCAGCCTAGGACTTCAGTAGAGGGGGCAGTAATGTGGGGAACTGGTTACAGAGACGTTGAAGGAGCTGAAAAGTCAAGTAGGGGTAGTGTGGCGAACCAGAGAGACATAACAGAAAGAAGTTTCCACCCACCTTGGGCTTGGAAAGGAAATGTTATCCAAACCTGAATCCCACTCTGTCTGGTGGGAATTAGAAGTATGGAAGGAGGGGCCATCCAGCCACAGAGGTCCAGCGTTAGGGGCCCTGACCAGACCACAGTGGGATGGAGAGACACCCTGGCATCTCCCTTCCCCTAGCACTGCAGTTGATCCTCACTGACTCCCTTGGGCTGAGCCCAGCCAGAATCAGGGGGCCTGGGGTCCTAGGAAATGAAGTTTGCAGAAGACAGAGCACTGCAGTCCAAAGCAAAGCAGGGAATCCAGGAAAACCACCTTAGTCCAGCCGTGGCAGCCAGGGCCATCCCCGACGCAGAAATAATTTTTTCACTTTCTCTGTTCTGTCCTGTTTTAGATGCCTCATATGCAAACAAATTGAATTCAAAATGTCACAGAATAGGAACATTTAAATTAGCCTGGAAAGCTCAGCTTGGGGCCTGTCAATCTCTCAAATGGATTTGTGTCCTCTGACTCTCCCCTCGCCAGACTGAGGGTCTCCCCGGCCAACACCTGCTCTGCAAGGAGCAGGCTGTGCTGGGCAGGTGTGAGATGTTGAGAAACACAGAGAGAGCTGGATTCCACCCAGTTTCTGGGGAAGGAGGCAGCTTTCCACACCACTGGAGAGAAGGTGCATTATTTCCTCCACCAGGGCTGGGCTTCCAGGTACTACTGAGACCAGAGGTCACTGCGATCCAGTGGGCTGAGCCATGGATTAGGATCTCAATTGCTCTTTGCTTGAATCCAGCTGAGGCATCCCACCTTGCACGATCTTGAGCCACCCACAAGTCTTAGACTGCAGCCTGCTTTAGGAGATGAGAAAGACACGAGGAAGACATCAATGAGGGACCCTGGAAGGTAAATGAACAATCCCGACAATGCCCACCACTCACACCGTGCCCTTCCTCTGAGAATGCTCTGAAGGGCAATCTTCCTTATCCTTGAAATCGTCCTTACGATGGTACGGCAGTGGGGGCCCATTATCCTCATCTTCTAGAGGAGAATCTGGGCACTGAAAATAGACAACATTCTGCACAGCAGCCAAGCTGGCGTTTGACTCAAGGCCACATGAGTGTTGGCCCTGGCCCATTTCTTCTGAGCTGCAGAGAACCAGTTACCTCCTTAAATTGGGGGCCACAGTGTAGCCAAGGGTGACACTCTTTACTTTTAGGTCAAGAAAGGGGAGAAGAAACAAGAGAGAAGAGGAGCAGATGAAAAAGGGAAGGGAGAAAGGCAGAGATAAAGACAGGGCCTGGCAGGGCAGGGGAGATGCTCATGTGTTGCCACTACTCCTAATGACGGCACGTGGAGAGCCTGGCTTGGCAGCTCGGTTACCAGCCTTTAGGGCTTCGATGCCCTCCTGTCATCACCTAGCAATACTGGAAATTCACTAGGGTTTTATATTCGGAAGAATACAGAGTCCCTCCCTTCCTTTCTGAGCAGGAGTAGCTCCCACTGTCAGCCAGCCTTTTCCCCCCTCAGAGCCCAGTTGTTGAAACTTCAAGTGCTGTTCTCTTGTCTGTGAGGCACTGCTGTGTAAGGTGGAAGAACAGATGCTGTGGGTGTGCTAGAGCTGAAATGTGTTTATCTGAATCCGAACAGCAGGTGCTTTCACACGCAGAGAGAGTGGTATTTGGCACTTTCCTTTAAGGCTGCAAGGGTCCTCTTCTCCGCTCCTTCTCCCAGGAGCAGCAGATCCGGGCTCCTGTTGAAGACAAGCCCTCACAGCACTTTGGCAGCCATCATTCCCCAGGCACATCAAGGGCTGGGGAAGATGTGACCAATGAGTCCAGCTTGTGCAGGACTCATCCCCATACCTCCCTCTCACCATCACATTCCCAGTCCCACTGAAGCATAGGATTCTGGCCAAGTCTTTGGCTAAAATGAGAAGTGGCAACACCTCTTGTTTAGGCATCCCTACACACACCGCCAGATCCAGAAAATGCACACCAACTCCACTCTAGTTAATTTACACTTTAAAGGTGGTCCAGAAAGGAGACTTTTATAACAGAAAAGCTTCCTGGACTGCAGGCAGAGCTGTGCCAGAGCATCCAGACCGTACTTCTGATTGCCCCCTGTAAGCCAGGAAACTCACTGCTCACTATGCCCACCTTGCTGTTTGCCATCACAGAAATGCACGTGAGTCGCTCACCTGCATTGCTATAGTTAAACCACAGGTTCCAGGTGCAGCACTCTTTCCAGGGTGTGCAGGGGAAATGGCATTTATTATTTGAGGAATGTGTCTCTCTCCATCCCCAGGGTCGGTAAGCAAACAAGTTGTCCTTGGAGCAAGCTCTTCTCTTTGGGCATCTTCCAATTTTTGAGAGGCAGCTCTGCAGTGAGGCCACTGGCCGTCCCTGGTCTGTGCAGAGGATGGGCATTCTTGGCCCTTGGAGTCCTGCTGTAGCATTTTGAGGATGCCAAGTTATTGATGGGGACAGGTGCCCAAAATTCAGCATAACACACCTAAGCTTTATTTCACTTTTTCTGGAAAACTCTTAGTTTAAGAATGAAAGCCTCCAGCTCCTCCTGGACTGGGCTGGCCTGTGAACGTCTTGGTCTGAGTTTGCTGAGGTGCGATGCTGTATTTATTTGCCAGTTTCTACCCTATGTGATAGCCACTTCATGTGACAGGCCAGCTGACCCTTTGAGTTAGCTGAGGAATTTTAAATAAAATGCTTTCTAACAGAAAGGATGGTAAAGATTCCTGTTATTCGCCAGAGAGCCTGGAGACGAGCTGGGCCAGTTTTTACGACTCAGCCACAGCAACATTAGTCTCATGCGCTGTGTCACTACTTCCTACTGTGACTTGACTAAGACAGCCTTAAGGGCCCTCCAGAAAGCGCTTCAGCCACGCAGTCAGGAGACTTTTGCCAACCCGGTTTGTCCAAGGCTTCTATGACCTTGGAACAAAAATAGCTCTGTTGCCCAGCCTCAGCTTTTGCATCTGCAAAGAGAAGTGGTTAACAAAAATCAGGGGTAGCAAGTAATGCTTAGAGTTTCAGTTATAGATATGCACAGATACTGCTGTTGGTGAAAGCATCCACAGAACACCAGGTAACAAGCCACTGAAAGAAAATGGCATTTTTCCTCCTTCTATTCCTCAAAATGCCAGTGGAGATAAACCGATGCTGCTATTTGTATTCTCCTGGACTGTTTCCCTGTGAATCCATCCGGTCATTAAATGCTCACTCCATCTTCCTTCAAATATGACTCAACGTGCAGCTGAGAAGCAGCAGTAACAGCTTCACCTGGAAGCCTGGGAGCAATCCAGAACCTCAGGCTCCCCGGCTTTCCTGCTGAATCAGATGCGGCTGTTTAACACTCTGCCAGGTGAGTCGCATGTTTTTAACTTTAGAAGCATCTGTCCAAATTTGCATTTGTCAAACTTAAGTGAACATCGAATTTCTACAAGGCTTGTTAAAACCTTGCTGAGCCCACGCCAAAGTTTCTGATTAAACAGGTCTGAGTCGGGGTCTGCAAATTTGCATTCTAACATTTCTAAGTTTCTTGGCAATAACCCCACTGGTCCAGGACCATACTTTGAGAACCTCTGGTAAGACTTCCTTGAGCAGCTGTTTTGTGACACCTTAATTCCCAGGTTACTGAGGATCTATTGCATCTCTATAATATGTATGCTGGTTTCCTCAATCCCTGGAATTACTGCTTTCTTTTAATATGTTTTAGTTTCTACTCTTTAATCATCTTTGATCTCTTTTTTGATATCAGTATGGTTTCTCTCTTTCATTAAGGAGCTCTAGATAACGCCACTCAGCTCTGTGCTGTGCAAACATAGGAGGATTTTTTTTCTCCCGTGTGGCTGTTCTAAAATTCCACCTGTTTCTTCAACTGGAGTTACACTTCTGGTCCATGAGGAGCTTGTTACGCTCCTCAGAGCTAGCAGACATTGGCAGCTGGTTTGTAATCTTCTGTGCCCTTTATATGCATACACATACCTAGGCATTTACAGGTAGAAATATGTTTTGGATTTTTTTTTTGAGACATCTCTACTAAAAATGTAAAAAAAAATAGCCGGGCATTGTGGCACACACCTGTAGTTTCACCATGTTGGTCAGGCTGGTCTTGAACTGTTGGGGTTTCGCCATGTTGGTCAAGCTGGTCTTGAACTCCTGACCTCAGGAGATCCACCCATTTCAGCCTCCCAAACTGCTGGGATTACAGGTATGAGCCATTGCACCTGGCCTGTTTTGGATTTTTTAAGAAAAAAAATAACATCATACTACAAGTATTGATTGGCAACTTCACTTTCACTAATTAACTCTTGTTAATTAATTTCTTAGATATCCTTTAAAATCAGTAAATAGACTCTACATTCTTTTTAAAGCTGCAGAGTCTGGGTGCGGTAGCTCACATGTATAAGCTTAGTGCTTTGGGAGGCTGAGGTAGGATAACTTGTTTGAGCCCACGAGTTTGAGACCAGCCTCAGCAACATTGTAAGATCCCATCTTACAAAAAATGTAAAATATTAGCCAGGCATGGTGGCATGCACCTGTAATCCAAGCTGCTTTACAGGCTGAGGTGGAAGGACACTTTGAACCCAGGAGTTTGAGGTCACAGTGAGCTATGATTATGCCACTGCACTCCAGCCTGAGTGACAGAATGAGATCCTGTCTCTAAAAAATAATAATAATAAACAATAATAAAATTTAAAAATTATAAAGGGAATGTATGTGTGTGTGTGTGTATATATATATATATATTCAAGCCTGTCAGGAAAAAAAGCTGCGTGGCTGTATTTTATACCATGGACTTATACCATAGTATAAAATGCCATCATTTATTTAACCATCCACCTATTGATGGCTACTTACATTATTTCCAATATTTTACTATTACCAGAAATATTAAATTAGCATTCTCATGAGATTCAACTAAGAAGTTGGCTCCAAAAGGCTTGTGTCAATTTACCTCACCATTCCCCACATTGAAAGTGCTTATTTCTAACCTTCTCACCAAGGCCGGCTACGGTCAACCCTTCACATTTTCACAATATGTCGAGGCTGTCTTATTCTCTTAATTTGCTTCTACCTGATGAGTGCTTGAGGTTAACCACTTCTTCAAAGATTATCAGCCCATTCCATTTCCCTTTTGGGGAGTTACTTACTCAGCTTCTCTGTCCTTTTTCTATTGGCTGGTTGATTTTTTGGCAGGTAGGACACACAGGAGCAATAGTACGTTTGTTAATCTTCGGCCTATTTAAAAAGTTGCAAATGTTTTATCCAAGCCTCTCACTTGACTTTTAAAAAAGTTCACTCCTTTATCTTTGTCACATAAAATTCCTAGGTTTTATATAATCCATATAAAATTTCAGTTGAATTCATGCATTGCTACAAATCAATTTCTTCTCATCTGAATTATGTGGAAGCGAAGCAGTCTCTTGGATGGGAATGAAAAGAATAGAGAGTGTTGCAAATGAAATTTAGCAGGGAAATAATGAACTAATGCAGCCCCCACCTTCTCTTTTCCTTTTACTAGCCCGTGCATCTTTTAGCATGGGATTTTGATTTGGTGGGAAGTTTAGAAAAATGAGTGTACTACTTTAGGTGATTTGCAGATTTTTATGAAAGAGCTGAACAGAAGTCAAAGGTAGATCCTAATGGGCGACAGTTCTCCAGGGCTATCTTGTTTCTTCACATACTGCAAGCAGAGGCCCTGACTGTCTGTCTTTGCCCTAGACAATCTTTCCAAAGATGTTTGCATAGAGAACAACCTTGGAAAATTGAGGTAGTGTCTCCCTCTGGAGGAGAAAGCTGATTTGTTTGCTGTTCAGTACAATGAAGATCATGTTTTCCCCTAGGCAAAGCTGAGCAGGTTTGCTTACAGCCCATAATAAAAGATGGGGTCTCCTAAACACAGGGCTCCTCTCCTGTAACACACCCTGTATATGGAGTTGTCACCTGGCCCTGCTTCTCTGCCATGTAGGAATTAGGGCTTGGGGAACCAGCACAAGAAAACGATGGTGCTCAGGCTACTGCTATTGCTACGAGTAATTAACTGTCCTTTATCTCTAACCCAGGGGTCTCACGTCCAATGCCAGTATCCTGAAACTATGGCAGACTCATTTGTTAGCTTTGCAAATAAGGTCAAATTTTAGAACCTCCGCAGCTCCTGATAGTCACCATGCAATAGAAGATTAAAAGACAAGCTTAGCACTTGTTCCAGTCAGACTCATTCCTCTGCCTACAGTACAAAAGTCACTCAATCATAGTCGTCTCTTAAATTGAACAGTCTTTACATAGTTAAGGAAAAGAGAAATTCATTGTAAGGAATGTTTACATCTTACGTATAATTCCTTCAAGTCTAATGTTTCAAAAGGCTTTCCTGTGGCTGAAGTACATTTACCCTGTGTACCTCTAGAGAAATGAACTTACAAACCAAAAATTTTCATCTGGCTATATAAAGAAAAACAAATATTCACAATCAGATCTACTCCAAAGAGAATAAATTTTGAGGTGATAAGCTCACGGCTGGCTTAGATGATCACTTATGGGACCTCTAACGGGGCAGGGATCAGACTAGATGTGTACAAAGATCTCTTCCAATTGAAGCTGCTACTCGGAGGATGTTGTTCAGTGGACCCTCTAATCATATTTATTTTCATACTGAGAAATGAAGAAGGTGACCTGGGGGAGGCAGCTGGAGCTCAGAAGACTGCACTTAATAGATTCATCATGAGTTAAAGATCTCACGCTTAGTCTTGCAGAAACCCATCAAGTCGAGCTCATTTGGGAGTAACTTGGTGCTGGAGAATAAATTCATGCTAACCAAATTCAACCAAGAGCCTGATTTACAAACTAGAGAGCCAAGGCCTTAAGTTTAGAGCAAAAGTCAAAGTTCCAATGACTATAGTTTCCTTGTCCAATATCTAGGGCACCATGCCCTCTCCACCTGCTGTGCACAAACAAAGAAGAAATAATCACTCCATGCCCGACTGAACATGTTCTCACCTTATCCCTGTAGCAGAGACTGGCTACTCCTCCTCCTAGGTAGATAGCTAGACTGTATTTCCCCACTGCCTCTGCAGTGATGTGGCCATCAGAGCCAGTGCTGGCCAATGGACTCTTCACAAGAGTGACACACTTCCACTCAGAGTGGCAGAGGATGCTTAGAAGGTTTGAGGGACAGGCTGCTTCCAAGCCTGTCCCTCAAACCTTCTAAGCACCCTCTGCCTGTTCTTCCCACTTCCAAAAAGCACGGCCATCATGGAAGCCCCAGATTAGCAGTGGCAGAGCTATAGATGGGAGGAACCTGGGTCCCTGACTTAAACCATCATGGACTTGGACTTTCCCTTAGTGAGAAATAAACTTCTATTGCGGTTAAGCCTTTATTTGCTTGTTTGTTTGTTTATAGTTTGTTACAGCAACTGCCATCTTTGCATTAAAACACTCACGCTGCCTCCTGTCCTGGGAATGTTTATAACCCTGCCCTGCTTCACCAGGCTAATTCCTACCTGGCCTTTAAGCTCATCTCTGCCATCACACCCTCCAGAAAGCCTTCTCCGGGCACCCCGACCTCTCCACCAAGTCTTCAGTGTCTCCAGCAGATGCTGCACAGCTGGTTTCCCTCTGCCTGCCTTCCCCTTCTTCCTCATAGAATCCCAAGACTCCCGTGCAGCTGGAAGCAATGGTGTGATCCAGTGCTGGCGAGTAAGATGTAAGAGGAAGCAGCAGGGTGGAGATTCTTAGGAAAGCTTTTTAAAAAGAAAGACATTGGGCTCATTTCTGCATTTTACCTTTTTTCTCTGTGCTTGCCTACTTCCCGCCTGGGACTCAGAGGCAGCACCTGCGCATGGGCACACATATTACAACCCCTTAGGCTGAAACTCACCTGCTCAGATAGAGTAGAAGTCCTGGGTTCCTGAAGGCGCCATGGAGCAACCACGTCAGCCCTGTGCTGCCGACCTCCCTTCTCCTGTTGTGTGGAGAATACGAACCCTGATGCTTGAACACTGTGGTTGGGTTTTTCTTGGGCACAGCTGAAAGTAATCTTAACTGGACAGAGCTCCTCGGTGAGTGCTCCCAGGCACCTGGCTCCACTTTGAGGCACTTATCAAAACACGCATCACACTCACATCATCTGATTACATGTCTGTTTCCCCGGCTTGCTTGAAGGCACAGGGCAAGCACTCAATAACTGTGGTGACATGGACACTGTTTTATCTCCTCATCCTGGACCTGAGAAAAGGAAAGCTTTCCCTGGAGCATACAGCAGAGCCCAGTGGTGTCCCCTCCATCTCCTCTATCGATGGAGCATCAGCTCTGTGATTCCTGAAGTCTTTCAGGCTCTCACTTTCTCTGATTCCACCTCACATCCAGTAAATGTTCACACCAAGGAGTATATGAAAGTACAAGGGTATTGAGGAAGTCAAGGAATGCATAAAGGGTAACACTAGTAACTTACACGGCACTTCTTATGCTCCAGGTAAAATGCACATAAAACTGACCATTTAAAAGTGGCATTTCGTACATTCACAACATTTTGCAACCACTCCCTATAGGTAGTTCCAAAACATTTTCAACATCCCGAAATGAAACCTTGCATCCGTGAAGCAGCTACTTCCCATTCTCCCCTCCATTCAGCCCCTGGAAACCACCAATTGGCTTTCTGTTTTTATAGATTTACCTATTCTGGATATTTCATATAAATTGAATTATACAATATGGAACCTGTGTCTGGCTGCTTTCACTTCACATAATGCTTTTGAGGTTTAACCACATGGTACCATGGATCAGTTATGCATTCCTTTTTCTGGCTAATACTCCATTGCTTGCACATACCATAATTTGTTTATCCATTCATCTATGGACACAGGCATCATTTTTTTTTTTTTTTGAGACAGAGTTTCGCTCTTGTTACCCAGGCTGGAGTGCAATGGCGCGATCTCGGCTCACCGCAACCTCCGCCTCCTGGGTTCAGGCAATTCTCCTGCCTCAGCCTCCTGAGTAGCTGGGATTACAGGCACACGCCACCATGCCCAGCTGAATTTTTTGTATTTGTAGTAGAGACAGGGTTTCACTATGTTGACCAGGATGGTCTCGATCTCTTGACCTCATGATCCACCCGCCTCGGCCTCCCAAAGTGCTGGGATTACAGGCTTGAGCCACCGCGCCCGGCCCACAGGCATCATTTTTAAGCACTTGAAATATATTAACTCATTGAATCCTCATGATAGAGACAGATGCAGTTATTGTCTGTAAATTTATAATGTAGAAACTGAGGCACAAGTCACATGCCTAAGATCACACAGCTATAAAGCAGAATAAAGACTCCAGCCCAGACAGCCCGGTACCAAAGTCCTTCCTTGTAACCACTACACTCTACTATCTCACAGAGAACAACCCCAAATAGTACAACATGGGGGCTAAGCAGTCTAGTGAAGCTTCAAGTGCTATATGTTTCAGAGAATGGGGAGGTCCCTGGGCTATCATGGAAGCTTCCTGGAGAAGTAGGATCATGTAAAGCCTAACTCAGGGCAGGCCAGGGTTATATAAGTGACTCACTCAGAACACAGCCATTCATGGGTGTTCAGTAAAACTGGCCCTAGAACCAGTGATGACTTCAGTCCGAGACTCCCACAGAGGAAAGTGCTTGTCTTTGCCTGCACAGCACAGAGCTCTCTGGGCAGAGTTCTGGACCCAAGCTTCTTTCAAATACGTTAAAAACTGCAAGGGAAGCTGGCTGTGTCTTCTGTCTGGCTGCATCTGTCTAATGGTTTAGAGAGTAGGACATTTCCATCCTCTTTTCTCCAGGTATCTTTGGAAGCCTTCCCAAACAGCAGTGCACCTTGGAGAAATTTAATGCTGGGGAGGAAAGTGGTTTTTAGAAGAGGGGAACCTATTCCAGGAACTGTGGCACAAGAGCTAGAGGCTGGGGTAGGGAACATTTTAAACTATGTTCTCAGTCTTGTTTCCAGTTTTCTCGCTGTAGATCAGGGCTCAGGACATCCAGCTATATACTCTTCACCCCTCCACCAGAATTCCTAAAGTCCATGCTCATGGATGGGGGAGTCTTTCTGGCAAGTAGGCAAGACTGCCCGGGACCAACCCTGCAGCCTTAATTCCCTAGGCTCCCTCAGCCCAGCTGGCCAGCAAAGGCAGGCAGGGCCTCCATGTCCATGCATGAGAATGACCTGCAGCAGTTCTTTGTCTAGGCTGAGTTCCAGGATTGCCATTGCAGCTTGAGAGGAGTGGGTAAAAGTCCACAATCCAGCTCCTAGGAAATCTTTAAAATTAGATCTGGGATGAGCCTATCAGCATATTAGGTAGAGAACTTTCATGAAGTCAAGGGTGAACTGGCTGGTCTGGGTCTAGAACTGGGGGTGGTGCCTAGCAGCACATTTCTGAGAACACACAGCCAGGCTTGGTATGTGATGGAGTGTGTGTGTGTGTGTGTGTGTGTGTGTGTGTGTGCGTGCGTGCACGTGTGTGGGGGGGGTGGGGGAGTGTGTGTTTGGATACACAGACATCCTGGAGCATATGCACATTTCCTTTCATGTTTAAATAAACCTAACAGATAACAAAGTGCTTTAATATCTCGTCACTGCAGCCTCCATAGGAGGCAGGGCAAGCACTATTAAGCTCCCTACAAACAGGTCAGCTGAGACGCCCCTCAGTGACTTGCCCAGGGTCACAAGAAGAATGAGTGGCAGAGCTCCAAGCCTGTGTGCTCCCCTCTGTGCCAGGCTGCTTCTCCTGGGCATGGCTGTGCCTTGTGCATGGGACATTTCTCCTTTGATGTGCCCTGGGTGCCTTAAACAACTTAGATATTGCTCAGGTGGGATGAGGGGAAAATGTATTTTCAGGTCATATTACTCAAAACAAAATAAACTAAGTGACTTTGAAAACACATATTTATTTCTTTCAATACTGGAAGTTTGAAAGTGCAAGTTCAAAGTGTCGGCTAGATTGGTTCCTGGTGAGGGCTCTCATCCTGGTTTGCAGATGGCCACTTTCTCTTTACATCCTCACTTGGTGGGGGGAGCGAGAGAGCTCTCTTTTCTTACCAGATCCATCGTGAGGTCCTCACCCCATGACTTCATGTAACCAACCTGGAACCAACCCTGCAGCCTTCTTTCCCCAGGCCCCCTCAGCCCAGCTGGTGAGCAAAGGCAGGCAGGGCCTTCATGTAACCAGATCCATCATGAGATCCCACCCCATGATTTCACGTAACCCTAATTTCCTACCAAAGGCCCATCTCCAAATACCACCACATTGGTGGTCAGGGCTTCAAAGGAATCTGAGGAGGATACAAACATTCCATCTACAGCACGGTGGAAACCCATCTCTTCCTCACCGCCTGTGGGGGCCACAGACTGCGGCCATCAAGACAGTGGGCATGTTCTCCTTACAACTCCATCCGACGCCCCTAGAAGAGAGGGGGCAAGGAAGGACAGCAAACCTGGGAGAGTTGAAGGGTGTTAAGAAGAGAATAGGGTAGCCAGATTTAGGAAATAAAAATGTAAAACGCCTTGTTAATTCTGAATTTCAGATAAAGAACAAACAATTTTTTGAGTGTAAGTATGTCCCAAACTAAGCATGACAAAGGACATGCTTAAGCTAAAACAAAATATGTATTATCTAATAACAAATTGTTACTTCCTGCAATTCACATTAACTGGGCAGCCCGTATTTTTATTCAGCAACCCTAAAAGAGAAGGTCCAAAAAGTGTTGAGGCCAGCCAATGGATTCCAGGAGGGACTACGGCTGGATTTCTGGACTGATGCTCACTTTACAGCACTTAACCAGTTTTAGCCCCTTCCCCCTCTCCCTCCCTCTCTTCTTTCTTTCTTTCTTGCTTGCTTGCTTGCTTGCTTGTTTGCTTTCAGACAAGGTCTCACTCTCTCACTGAGGTTGGAGTACAGGGGCACAATATCAACTCACTGTGGCCTTGACCTCCCAGGATCATGTGATCCTCCCACCTTAGCCTCCTGAGTAGCTGAAGTTACAGGTGAGCACTACCATGCCCAGCTAATTGTTGTACTTTTTGTAGACATGGGGTCTCACTATGTTGTCGAGGCTGGTCTTGAACTCCTGGGCTCAAGCAGTCTGCCTGCCTCAGCCTCCTAAAGTACTGAGATTGCAGGCATCAGCCACCACACCCAGAAACTTCTGTTTTAAAAGTGATGGTCTCTTTAAGTGTTCTCTATCACTCTAAGTCAAAACTATGCCTCAAACATACAAAGCTTGAAGTCTTGATCTTCTGGAGACCCTGGTCACCTCCAAGCCATAGTGAGGTAATGTACTCTTCCCAGGTCCACAAGGGAGGGCAGTTTCAAAGGCAAGAACTTCCCAGCACCATACCTCCAACCCCTAGCTCTCCATCCTGGATCTTAGAGGTCTTTGTTTAAACTTTCAAAATCACTCCAGCGGAAGTTTTAAGGAACTCTTTTCAAAGGTCAGGAAAATTAAATGGGGCAGGAATTCCTCCCAGGTTAAAAGTCCCTGTCCCCCAGATCCAGGCGGACTCCATTTCTGGATCCCCTTCCATGACCTCATGGAAGCTGCTCTTTCTCTTTTCTATTTCTTTCTCCTTTTGCTCTCTCTCCCTAAATAAATCACTTTCTGCAAAACTCTCTGGGATCTGATATTTACTTACGCGCACACTGTGCCCAGCAGGGTCCTGTCTCTTATTCTTGGGTGATTAAGGGACCAAGAGCCTGGAAGAACACTGCCCACGGGGTAGTGAGCTAAGCCTCCCCCCGGGTCCTGGAACCGGTCTCAGTAGGGCTTACAGTAAGATGTCTTCAAACAAGCAAGACAATGATAGGCTTTCTACCCAACTCAGATCTGGGTTTCAGGACTCATTCTAGGGACAGTTGCAACTGCCAGGTAGAATATGAGGAAACTTGCTCAGTGTTCTAGAAGAAAAAATGGAGAAGAAAGTGTGGAGGGGGAAGAAGAAAGAGAATTAAAACGAAACAAACAGAGAGACAGCGAAAATTAATGATTATGTCAGGCCTCTCCCAACCCCTTCCTCTCTCCCTGGAACACAGGAGTAAATGCTAAGAAGACAAGGATGCAATTTCTACCCTAACTGAAGAAAACTGCAAAACATGACAGAGTTTGAAGAAACAATAAGGAATATAGAGGCCAATCCTGTAATTTTTCAGATGAAGACAGTAAGGTCCAGGGAGAAGAAATTACTGTATTCAGATCACACAGCTATAAGGATCCAGATCAATACTGGATCCTAACCCAGTGTTTACTATTCTATTCAGTGCTCCATTATTTATGCATTGCTAACGCTGGAAGAATGCTTAGGAATTATCTGGTGCAATCTCCTTATTTCAAAGAAGAAAAGATACATTGAGAGAGGTCAAATAATTTGCCCAAACTCACAGCTGACTTTTTGCTACCAATCCAAGCTTCTTTTCCCTAGTCTTTGGACATACATTCAACAATGTGCTGGATAATTTCAAGATTATTTCAAAAATTAATCCAGAGTAAATGTGCTTATTCAGGAGAGCAGTGGAGATAGGAAATACAGCAAACATAAAAACACCTCATCCCTATGACTCAATTCGTACTGGTCCATGAACAGTTAACAGTTTTCAACACCTAACACTTCTCTTCCTGTGCTAACTGGCAGCCAGAGTTATTTTGCAAAACTCTGTTTCCAAGTCCCCAAGAGGGATACATGTGTAAGTATGCTTTAAATTTGCAAATGTTTTATCTTTGAACTCCTTAAATAGTAACAGGATTAATCTTCATCTTTAAGCTGCTGCTAAGTTCCTAATGATATCTTTATACATACCTGTGTGTGTATGTGCACGTGCGTGTGTATGTGCGTGTGTGTGTGTGTGTGTGTGTCTACAAAGAACATCTCTCAGCAGGTCATGTGACTGCTAGAACTGTATCCTTCCATCCAGTATACATTTCCCTATGTAAATAACATTGGCTTTCACTAGTGATGGAAATAAGGCAGAAGGAATGAGATCAAGGGGGAAATAAATTTGGATAGAAAGAAGTCATCAAAACCTTGTGAATAAAATTCACTTGCCAGTTTCAGTGAGTTGTAAGAGTACGGAAAGGAGACGCAGGGATTCTTCAGAAGGGGGCTCCTATGCAGGAGAAGGAGCTGCACAGCGGGAGTGGGGAGGGGCACAGGTCAGCTCCACAATGCACCAAGTGCACCTGGGAAGTGCTGAGGGCCAGGCCACCCTTAACTTGGGTCTGTGCCCTGCAGTGGGAAGAAGCGTCAGAGTGTTTTCACCCTGCAAATCTCCTCTGTGCAAGAAAAGACCAGTTGATGTCCTTGAAAACATTTCTATTTGACCAGTTCATTCTTATTTCAAAATTTTATGTTATTATATTTTTTAGAGACAGGGTGTCACTATGTTGCCCAGGTTAGACTCGAACTCCTAAGCTAAGTGAACCTACCACTTCAGCCTCCTGAGTTACCACCATGCCCAGCTTGCCCAGTTCATTTTTTTTTTTTTTTTGAGACAGAGTTTTGTTCTGTTGCCCAGGCTGGAGGGCAGTGGTATGATCTCAGTTCACTGCAACCTCTGCCTCCCAGATTCAAGCGATTCTTCTGGCTCAGCCTCCCAAGTAGCTGGGACTACAGGCATGCACCACCACACCCCGCTAATTTTTGGTATTTTTAGTAGAGTCGGGGTTTCATCATTTTGGCCAGGGTGGTCTTGAACTCCTGACCTTGTGATCCGCCCGCCTCAGCCTTTCAAAGTGCCGGGATTATAGGCGTGATCCACTGAGCCCGGCCAGGCCAGCTCATTTTTAATGAGGCCAAACATATTGCTCATGCAGCCCACAAATGAAAGGGAAAATCTGTAGTTCTGGTCAGACACAAACTCATTGTACTTTACACAGGAAGCTCCATGCAGAATGTTCAAATACCATCCTCTAAAGGTCGACTCTAAGTACACAGAAGCAGTATAGGAGCACAGACAGCTCAGCTGAACACTCAGCACGTCAAACAAGAAAGCATACGGTGGTTTCCCTCTACCCATGGCAGGGTCTCATACAGAGGAGCAAGCCTGGACTTTGTCCTTGGGCCAACTGCCCCATTAGGGGTGGCAGGAGTCCACTCTCCAGACTTTCTGGTTCAAGGCAGTGCCTGGTACTGAGGAGAGTAAAGAACTCTTCCTTCTACAGCCAAAATGGACTAGCCTGGGCCCTGAGATCCATGACCTTGCAGGTGCCTTTTTCTCCAGGCACACTGGAAAGCTTAGCTCCCCGCCCCACCCCCCACCGTGACTGTCTGTTCTCAAGACAGTCCTTTTGCATGGAGAATCCTTGCCCATCCCACCTGCCCCCTCACCATAAAAAGTCATTATTAGAAGGTTTGAATGGATTTAGCGATCGTGCCTTCCAACGCCACCTATCTATTCATCAAAGTCCGCTTCAAATACCACTTTATAAAGACACTGTGGTTCTTCTGTCTCCCAATTCAATGGTACTTTGGTGCTCTCTCATGGTATACATCACATTCAGTCTTGTGTTAGAGTTGTTTGTGTACATATTTTCTGCCCTCACTCCAGGGCCAGGTTAAAACCATAAATCTTAAAATATTTTGGTCTCCTAAACATTAAACAATATCATTCATAGTTTCCACTATTAAAGATCGTATGCTTTTGGAATAAAATATGTCATTCTTCACCCCCTCCCCACAAAACCCCAGAACTTTGTTCCTTTGCTTTTCTAGTTTCCCGTGTGCTGCTTGTTGTGCTTAGTGCGTTTTCCGCCGGCCCTGATCCCAAGCCCATGTGGGACCGTGAGCATTTTCAAGACAAAAGTGTCCTTACTCCTCTTTATGAGCCCACTAAGCTTAAACACAGAGCTCAGAACACAATATGAACACAATAAACATGTGATTAAATGAATAGCGCTAGCATTCACTAATGAGAGCTCCTCAGTGATGAACAAGAAGTCGAAATGGTGCCATCCAAGGCTTCCCAGTGCCCCTGGAGACCACAGAGCCCCCTTACGCAGGAAATGACATGACTCCTGCTAAGCAAGGAGTACACGCTGCACAGCTTCCTTCCCTTCCTCCCCCTGCCGCTCAGTGCCCTGGGCAAACAGCCACCTGCCTTCAGCCTTCATTAGGAAAGCATTCATGAGACAACGGCATTAACAGTGCACGAACTAATGCTTCTTCAAATTGTCCTGGAGTCTGCTGCTGCTGCTAAAACCCACTTGCCTTCAGACGCAGTTTCTCAAATGGCTTAAAAGCTTCTTTGCTTTTGATTCCTGCAGCATCGTTTTCTACTCCCTCAATCAGAAACCAGAAGCTGCTCACCCCCATTTCCTGTGTTCATGGTAGTAGAAAGCTGCAGAGAACGGTTGGCCTCTGGGCTGCCAGGTTGCGGGCTGGGTAGGGAGGATCCATTGCAAGAGCATTGGGAAAGCCTTGAGCACTCCCCCACTCCGCCCTGTCAGACCACACAGCAGCACCTTCACAGCCTTCTAGTACTTCCGATCAGATTTCTGCCTCTTTTTTTGTGGGGGGGGGGACGGAGTTTCGCTCGTTACCCAGGCTGGAGTGCAATGGCGCGGCTCACCGCAACCTCCGCCTCCTGGGTTCAGGCAATTCTCCTGCCTCAGCCTCCTGAGTAACTGGGATTACAGGCACGCGCCACCATGCCCAGCTAATGTTTTGTATTTTTAGTACAGACGGGTTTTCACCGTGTTGACCAGGATGGTCTCGATCTCTTGACTTCGTGATCCACCCGCCTCGGCCTCCCAAAGTGCTGGGATTACAGGCTTGAGCCACAGCGCCCGGCCTGATTTCTGCCTCTTAAAGCAGCCCCACAGACTAAAAGCCATCACCTGGAATATGGAGTAAAAGTGCCCACAGGAGATGAAGCACCCTAAGGAAATTCAGCTGGGAAGGTATTTTAAAGTCACATGCTGATCGCAATTCATCACACTATGTCACTTCACAACTCAGGGATACTGCTGGCTGGTGGAGAAGGTTGCAATTGTATTCAGTGCAGATCTCTGAACATATTATTTAGAAATATTAGCTTATCCAGCCTGCTATGGAGCTTCCCATCTGGGCTTCCAGTTGCTACATTCTCTAAAGCCATATCTGACCCACACCTTACTAACACTATCACATTCACCCAGTGTTACAGCTCTTTTAGAATTTGTCTAACAGGTTTTCCAGTCTTCACTGGACAGCCCTTGCCCCCAAATATAAAAAATAATAAAGTATTCACCCCTGAACTTCAGTGGGGCTTCCAATCACCTTTAAGCATTCATTTAAAAGAAAAGTCTTTTATTCCCTTATAATAGTATTAAATCATTAGCAAATGATTCTCAAAACTTTTTTTTTTTTTTTTTTGAGTGTTCTCTTCTGTGTGAGAATGTAGGAAACGATGACCAGGGATGTGAAGTTTTTGGTGGCCAGGGCAGGCCTGGTAGGTGATGTGAAAGGAAAATAAATCTTGGGCCCCAAAATCACTAAGCTAAAGGGCAGAGTCAAGCTGGGAACTGCTTAGGGCAAACCTGCCTCCCATTCTATTCAAAGTCACCCCTCTGCTCACTGAGATAAATGCATATCTGATTGCCTATTTGGAGAAGTTAACCAGACACTCAAAATAGCATAACTATTTATCTGTTACCTGCCTCGAAGACCTGGAAGCCCCATCCCTGCTTTGAATTGTCCCACCTTTCCCCACCAAACCAATGTTCATCTTTCATATGTTGATTGATGTCTCATTTCTTCCTAAAATGTATAAAACCAAGCTGTGATCTGACCACCTTGGGCACATGTCGCCAAGACCTTCTGAGACTGTGTCACGAGCGCACATCCTCAACATTAGCAAAATACACGTTCTAAATTAACAACACCTGTCTCAGATATTTGGCGTTCACAGTGAGGTGAAAAGTGGGAGCCACCCTGAATGAACGAATAGTCCCCACCATTCACACTCACAAGCACATGTGTTGAGTTGAATAATGTCTCCAAAATCCATGTCCACTTGGAACCTGTGAATGTGATTTTATTTGGAAATGCAGTCCTTGCTGATATAATAGAGTTAAGATGAGATCATCCTGGATTAGCAGGCTCAAAGTCCAATATAAACAGGACTCTTATGAAGCAGCATCATTGTCTGGGGTGATACCTGAGGTTCGTTTCCTTATTCCAAGAAAATTAAGGACACAGACACACACAAGGAGTGAGTTTAAGAGCAGAGGTCTAATAGGCAAAAGAAAGAGAAAGGAGAACAGCTGTCTCCCTTGCTAGAGAGAGGAATGCCCAAATGGGACTTCCAGCCTATGGGAGTACACTGGATTTTATAGACAGGCTTGAGGAAGTGGCGTTTGATTTATGTAGGGCCCCAAAGGTTGGTTGGACCAAGTATGACATTTACATAGCGTAGGGGAGCTGGCGGCCTCACACTAATCTTGTTATGGAAATAAGGTATTTGCTTGGCCGGGGCCATATTGTTGTCTCCTTACTGTACACGTGGTTGGCAACGAGAAGGGACTATGGGGCAGCCACTTTGGACACGCCTAGCCCCAGGTAGCCCTTTCCTATTGGGACAGCTGCCAGCATTCACCCGTGCAAGCTTCTAGCTTGCTTGTCTATGTCTGCAGCTCGGTCATGCCCATTGTTAGAAAAGAGAATGATTTGGGGGCTGCTTTTCGTTAAAAAGAAAACCTTCCTGAAAACGTTCTTACCCTCACTATCTGCCTAAATAATTTCTTCTTAACTGCTATGTCACTTAGAAGAAGGCAGACATACAGGGACAGCACAGGCAGAGCCTAGAGGGATGCATCTACAAGCCCAAGAACACCAAATGGGGATGCACAGACTCATTTCTCTCTCACAGCACCCAGAAAAACCCGACCCTGCCAGCACCTGAATGTCAGACCTCTGGCCTCTGGAACTGTGAGAGAATGACTTTCTGCTGTTTTCAGATGCCCAGCTTGTGGTGATTTCTTACAGCAGCCCTAGCAGACGAACCCAGTATGGTGTGGAACTTCCGTTACTGCATCTACCGTCAGGCCAAGACCATTTATTTAATCAGCAACATTTCTCCAGTCACTCCTTATGGGGCGGTGTCTATTGCAGGCTACTGCTTCTACTTAGTGCTTTCAGCCAGTATTGCCAGAATCATACTGAAACACATACCTGGGGGCTTCTAGGGCATCTCCTAGTCAGCCTTGTCAACTGTTTTGAAAATGTGCTCTGTGGCAGTCCTGAATGCCACAGGGTGTCTGAGGGTTGTCGGTGTGAGACGCAGCAGCAGACAGCAGTGAGAGAGAATGGCCTGGGGAAAGCGCCACACCTCTACTCAGACCCACTCTCCTCTTGTTTGTCTTATTTTATGAAATGGACATTTAATTCTATTTCACTATTTGCTTTTGTTACTAAAATTTCCTAAAATACATGAAAATAAAAGCGTACGCCAAAAATCCAACTTTATAAACTAACCATGAGTATTCTGCCATGCTTGTTTCTGTGTTAACATAAGGATTTATTTGAAGAGTTCTGCTATAATTTTTTAAATATTGGTTTCAGTAATTCCCTTCCAATGTAGATGACACTTTGTTAGCTCCAATTGCTGCATGGTGAATTTCGTCTATGGAAAAGGAAGTGTCAGGTCGGAGTGCCAATCATTGTACTTACCCAAGGGAACTCTCTTTTCAAGGTGCTGCATTGGGTTCCCACTGAATTATTTTACCACATTCAAAATCCCTCATCAGAAATTCAATGTCTTTTATTACGACACGTGAAATGATCTAACAAATCTCACAGCACACTGACTTCTCCGATGAGCCACACCTCTCAGAATGCATGCCCTTGTATAGCCCCCTCTCGTGGTGACGGCAGGCTTAGCCTTGTGACTACCTTTGACAACAGGATATTAGCAAGCATGATGCAAGTGGATTCTGATAAGCTTGATACTGTATTTATTTGCTGTGGCTGCCCTAATAAATGATCACAAACTGGGAATCCTAAAACAGCTTCTTTGTCAGATGTTTCTCCACACACTTCCAGGTGCAAAAAAAAAGGGGGGGGGGGGAGAAAATGAAATACACACAGATACATACATATATATTTCAGTTCAGTAAGAATTTATTAAGTGGCAGAAACTGTGCTAGATACTGAAAATATAATGGCAAATAAGTCGATCCCTGTCCTCTGAATTGGTTACCTAGTAGGGGAGACAGACGTGTAAACAAATACAGCGGAGAGTGACATATCCAATAATAAAACTATGTACAAGAAATTGAATTAGTATGGATAATTAACGACTAATGGTTGACAAGTGGTGTCAAAAAAAAAAGCACTTCTTAGATACAGTGGCACCTGAGCAGGGTTTCTTTTGCTTTTTGTTTTTTGAGGGTTTTTTGTGGTTTTTTGTTTGTTTGTTTTTTGTTTTTTTTGAGATGGAGTCTCACTCTGTCGCCAAGACTGGAGTGCACTGGCACGATATCAGCCCACTGCAACCTCCCGCTCCCCGGTTCAAGTGATTCTCCTGCCTCAGCGCCCCGAGTAGCTGGGACTACAGGCTCACACCATCACACCTGGCTAATTTTTTTTTTTTAAGTAGAGACAGAGTTTTGCCATGTTGCCCAGGCTGATCGTGAACTCCTGAGATCAGGCAGCCTGTCTGCCTCGGCCTCCCAGAGTGCTGGGATTCCAGGCATGAGCCACCACACTCGGCCCTAAGCAGGGTTTCTAAGAGTGCACTGGGGAAAGAGGTTCATAAATCAAGGAAGCATCACACTGAAATGGTGGCGATGGAACATGGTATATGCAGACAACTGCAAAAATTCACTTCTACTGATAGTTCCAGGGAGGAAGGCATAAATATGAGAATGGAGGTATGGACAGAGGCCAGGTCAGGGTAAGTCAGGGAGTTAGTTTACTTAACCTTGTAGACAATGACGACCTACTGGAAACTTGAAAGAGACACAATGTAATCATATTCTTGTTGTGAAAGATCATCTGGGCTGCTCTCTGCAGGACAGATTCCCAGGAGCAAAACCAGAACAGCAGCACCTGTTCAAGCCTGAATTCCAGTCACAGAAGTCAAGCTGGGGAGGAGAAAATGGATGTGAGCAATATCCAAAAGGGAAAATAATAACATACACATAGGGAATGGGGAAAGAAAAGAGTAAAAATAATTTCCTGTTTCGCCTTCCCCT
Organism: Sapajus apella; assembly: GCF_009761245.1. Taxonomy (NCBI): domain Eukaryota; kingdom Metazoa; phylum Chordata; class Mammalia; order Primates; family Cebidae; genus Sapajus; species Sapajus apella. Next base: position 32,984 of record NW_022437024.1, read on the forward strand.
CCCTTAGAGTTGGAATGCTCAAATGGTGTGACGGGTAGCACTGGGGCTGGTGGGACAAGGCTGGCCAGCTGGGAAATTTCTTACACCCAGGAGGACTAAACAAATAATTCAGTATATGGAGGGGAGTGGGACTACAACTTCTCACTGTTGAAGAAAGGAATTACAAGTGTGCAAAATGTGCAAAGGGGAAAATGTGATATTGGATTGGAATTGAAGACATCAGTTTGAAATGATGATTTAAAAGATAAGTATGTAATAGATAGATAGATGATATGTAGGGATAGATGGGTAAATTGAGAAACAGAAATGTATGAATGTGTTGTTTCCTTGTTCTGCCCACTGAGAGGGCCCAGAAGCAATGACACTCTGGTTGCAATGAGCACCCTAGCATTTAGATCTCAGTTTCTAAATACCATTTTCCACCAAAAGCAACCAGGGCTCCTTGGAGAAATGTCTGCTTCCAGGGCTGGGGCAGGGAAAGAACAAGATGAACCTGGAAGTCTGCTGTACTGAAAGGAAGGAAGTGCTCAGATAATTATGAGGACATATCCAAAGGACACAAGAGCCAGCTTAATGGGGCTCCAGTTATCTACATCTGGGACATTCTGTGCATCAAAATAAATAATTATAATAACTGATTATAGCCCATTGAAAAATCAAATCTCATGAACCCAGGCTTACATAATACATGAATAAATAAACATGAGGGAGAAGAGAGAGCTCTAACTTATAGTAGAATGCCAACTAATAAATGTAAATGTAATGGTGGAATTTCAAAATTATTGTCATTATTATTATTATTATTTTGAGACAGGGTCTTGCTCTGTCACCCAGGCTGGAGTGCAGTGGCGCAATCCCAGTTCACTGCAGCCTCAACCTGCCGAGCTCAAGCGATTCTCCCACCTTAGCCTCCCAAGTAGCTGGAACTTCAGGTGTGTGCCACCATGTGGCTATTTTCATACTTGTTGTAGAAATGACGTTTTGCCATGTTGCCCAGGCTGGTCTCAAACACCTGGGCTCAAGCAATCTATCTCAGCTTCCCAAAGGGCTGGGATAACAGGCATGAGCCACCACATCCAGCCAGAAAATTATTATTTTGCAACCATTATAGTTATAACTAGTTTAGATAGAATCATCATTGGCTGGAAAAACTAGTAGGTGAAAATTGGATGAGGAAATGGATACAGTCTCAAAGCATCTCCCCCAAAATATTGATTAAGTGTTTATTAGTAGTCTAGAAATACAAATCACTTACTAGTTAACTCTATAGTGCAGAAACCTGGCCAGCATCATTAATCGAGTGACAAAATATAATATTATCTATAAAAAGGATAAATCCATATTAAGTTACTCCTAAAAAAACTGAGAAAATACAGTATTACTTCCCTGAAAGTCCTGCCAAAAATACATTACCCAAATCTGACAATAAGGAAACATCAGACAAACCCAAACAGAGGGACATCCTACAAAGTAATTAGCCTGTTTTCTTTAAAAACATCCAGGTTGTGAAAAACAAGGAAAGAACAGAAAATGTTTCTGATTAATGGGGACTAACAGAGATAAATGACTAAATTCAACACATGATTCTGGGTTGGATTCTGGAATTATAAAGAATGTTATTGGAAAATTGGTGAAATCTGAATAAAGTTTATGGATAGTACTATATTATATCAATGTTAAATTCCTGATATTTTTCATTTCTTTTTTCTTTTTTTTTTTTTTTTTGAAACAGAGTCTCTGTCATCCAGGCTGGATTGCAATGGTACAATAATGCAGGTTCATTGCAACCTCCACCTCCGAGGTTCAAGCGATTCTCCTGTCTCAGCCTTTCAAGTAGCTGGAATTACAGGCGTGAGTCACTGCACCCCCCACAATTTCCTGATTTTGATGGTTGCACTCTGGTTATATAAATTTCCTCGTTTTAAGGAAATACGTGCCAAAGTAGTAAAGCCTCATGGAACATCATATTTGCAACTGCTCTCACCTGATTCAGAAAAAAAAATAAGAGCAATAATGCATATAAATGTGTAGATAGACTAAGAAGACAAACGTGGTAAAATGTTAACAGTTGTAGAATCCGGATGAAAGGTATATAGAAGCTCTTGTGCTACTCTTTCAACTTTTTTGTAAGTTTGAAATTGTTTCAAAATTAAAAAAAGAAAAAAGAAATGAAAAAGATCAGGGAAGCAAATCCACTGACTGCCTGAGTGGGGATGGGCCAGAGGGGAGAGGAGTCAGGATTACAAAGGGAACACAACAAGAAAACTTGATGGAGAAAATATGAATTTTCTTTTCTTTTATTTTTTCTTTTTTAGAGACAGGGTCATGCTCTGTCACCCAGCTCATAGCTCACTGCAGCCTCAAACTCCGGGGTCCATGGGATCATCCTGCCAAGCAACTGGGACTACAGGCTCAGGCCACCACATCTGGCAATTTTTTTTTTTCCGTGGAGATGAGGTCTCACTTTGTTGTCTGGGACTCGTCTTGAACTCTTGGTCTCAAAGAAATCCTCCCCCTTATGACTCCCAGAGTCCTGGGATTACAGGCGGGAGCCACCATACCCAGCCATGTTCATTATCTTGATTGTGTCAGAGACCTCTTTGGTGTAAAAGTAGGTCAAAATTTACTATGTTGTACACTTTGAAAATCTATTAATAGGTTAAATAACAGGAAAGAATTATTTTTTATTTTCTAATATTTGCCTAGGAAAGAATTATTTTTTAATTCCTAATATTTGCCTAGGGAATACAGCCAACCTCTTCATCATATGAAGACACTTTTTTTCATGCTTTTCCATGTTCCTGAAATGCCCTATCCCAGGAACTTCCTCCAATTTATCTACTCCTTCATATTCAAGAAGATAATGAATTTCCATCTTCTTCCATTCACTCCTCCTACACCGAAATCTGCTGTATCTTTCATTCATTTGAATCTTATTGTTACAGTACATACAATGGAAATCTATAATATTGTACTGCTATAATTATCATCAATTGTTCATTTTATGTTTTCTGCTTATTTTTACATCAGAGTTGAATCAAGATATTTAAGTCCCTAGAGAGTTAGGTATTATGTAGGAGGAAGAATATCAAGGCTGTGAAAAAAGTCTTGTTGTGACTGAGAAACTGGGCCAGGAGGCTGATGATGGCCCCAGTTCTACCGCTAACTAACAATGTGCTTCGTTTCACCTCTTTAGATCTAAGTTTCTCTATATGTCAAAGCAAGGGTGAGGTAGTTGTCATCTATAAAGTGTTCTTGACTTTCGAATTGAATAGTGGCCGCTAGATGGAACCCGTGAACCCGTGTCCATTCATGAGCATTTCAAGGAGAGGTGGTGCCAAAGCAGGACGGCAAAAAAGCCAGGGTGAGAGATTATCTTGTGCTTCGTGCAACAAGGATAGTAGTTCGTAAAAACAAGAGAAGTTGTCTCTCTCAGAAAACGGTGTCACTGTGTCTTGGACATGTGGGTTAGGAAATCAGTGATCAGTGGAAGTCAGACCAAAGTCAAAGTGAGAGACATTTTCTGTTCTCCTTTTCACTAAATCCCAAGGCCCTTTAGCATGAAGTGTGCAGACCCTGTGGGATTTTCTGTGTTACCTGAAGTGAAACGTAGAGTTTCACATATTTTTAACCAAATATATTTAATGAACATTGTTCTGAGAGAAAGGGGATTCCAGTCACTTCTGTCAAAGGCATTCAGGGATGTGGAGAGAAATCACTTTTTAGGATTCGAAAATAAAATGTCTATGAGATTGGTCAAAATGATGAGAAGGAAAAAACCCCTCGAGCGGTAAGTAGATAGAAAAACTATCGCTTTGTGCCATTTTTATATTGTAGCAAATTAATTATGTTAACATTTATTGAACACATCAAACACTGCAGCATGACTGATTCCTTAATAAGTACACACAGAACGCGTGGCATGCTCAGTGCTCCTTGAGTAATCTTTTTCTTTTACCACTGAAGTTTCCTGCTGAATATTTCGAAACTCTTTGCAAACTGACTTCAGCATCTCTGTGGGATATTCCCTTCCACTGCCAACCCTCAGCTGTCGGAAAGTCTGTCTTTGGGAAGCATGATACATTTTCTAGAACAAATCTAGATACTTAAGAAATGACGAACGATGATGATGATGACGACAACACTCTGATGCAATTCATATATCACGATATCATTCAGATCCAACACACACTGAGGATATGGTGTTTTGCAAGAATTTTAATTCCTTTATTTCCCAAACATCTTTGTCAATAGTCATTTTTAATGTCATTTTATAGATGATGAAAAAACCTTAGCGATGTCAAGTAATTGGTACTAATAATACAGGTGGCAGACAGAATTCAAAACCTGGATCTCTTGATTCATTTACTTTATTTTATTTATTTTTTTAGAGACAGATCTCGCTTTGTCACCTGTCAAGGCTAGGGTACAGTGGTGTGATCATGGCTTACTGCAGCCTTGAACTCCTGGGCTTAAGCAGCCCTCCCTCCTCAGCCTTCCAAGGTCTCCTGATTTCTAGTACAGTTCTTGCAACACACAGTGGTAAAGGGTATGATTACCTAAGCCTTGGCACTGAAGGTAGTACCCCTCACAGGTGAGCTATCATGAAGCTATGCGACAGTTTCCTCCATCTTTCTTAGAGCTGTTCTCTTTGTCTTCCGTCTCATCATGATTATTATTCCTTTTGCATCCAGCAAAAAAGAATCTCAGTGGGTCACACCTGTAATCCCAGCACTTTGGGAGGCCAAGGCAGGCAGATCACGAGGTCAGGAGATCAAGATCATCCTGGCCAACATGGTGAAAGCCCGTCTGTACTAAAATACAAAAAATTAGCCAGGCATGGTGGTGTGCGTCCGTCGTATCAGCTACTCAGGAGGCTGAGGCAGGGGGAATTCTTGAACCCAGGCAGCAGAGGTTGCAGTGAGCCAAGATCACACCACTGTACTCCAGCTGGGCACCAGAGCAAGAGTCCATCTCAAAAAAAAAAAAAAGTAACTGATAAGGGACAGCACAGAAGCACAATCACTTGCTGTCAACAAGGCAATGCTACATGACTTCCCTAATCCCTAGCAAATGAAGGAAAAATCATATACAAGCACTGACACAGCAACACAAGAAAGGACAACAAAATTACTAAAGAGTAACTCCATCCGCCCCAACTCAAACCATGGAAAGTAAGTTTGTCTAGGAACTTAGGCTGAAGCTCACCACAGTGCCAAAAACCTGTTTTCTTAAAAAGAGGTAGTGCAGGTAGTGAATCCACTGAGCCACATCAGGTGGGGGTTTTCTTTAAGTGATTTTCTTCTTGCCCGCAAACTGGTGTAGGATGTGACTGGCTTCAGCCGATCCTTACCAAGGCAGCTAATTCTGATGGCTTGGTTAAGAAGCTCTTTGTTCACTTTAGAGAGCAAAGAGGAGAGGCATGAATTGGAAACGGATATCTAAAATGTCCCCGAAGGCTTCGTAAAGTTGACATCTTTCATCATTACTTCTGCACTTCAGGAAACCAGGTAGCAGTAAACAATTATGAACTCTACTCACCAGCCCTATCACTTTCATATCAAACTGAGAGTATTGTCCTTTGAACGGAAGACTCTCACAAGGAAAGCTCGGATTCCTTCTAGGTAGGAAGAATGCTTTGTCTCTGCTTCACGTCTACGATCGCAGGTAGCAGAGAAAGCAGGGCTGTTCAACTCCATGTCCCTAACGACACCCCAGCCTCTGTCTGTTCCGTGAACAAAACCAAGGCTGGCTTTGTTAGCACAGCCAGTGACAAAGCCTGGGCAGATCCTTGTATTCTTGGCAAAGGCTAAACTGAAGAGTAGTCTCATTGTGCTATTTACTTTCTTTCTCTTATGCTATCTCTGGCTCAGCACAACCGGTCAGCGCAATGCTGCCGAAGACAGACTGTTGCCCTCCCTCTTCCCACAGTGTTTCTCGTCTCTTTTGCCCTGGCTCGGTGGGAAGAAATTTCTTCCTGACTTCAGCAATCCTTTCTGACAATTACCATATGCCTCAAGAGACCTGGGAAGCTTCACCCTCTCTCGCAGTGTCATGGGGAGGCCATTCTTATCCAGAATAAAACTGACAGCTTTTTTTTTTTTCCAAAAAAAAAGACTGTAATAAGTTACCTAGTCTCTGGGAAACTCTGTAATAGTGAATTGCACAGGCTAATTATCTCCTCTATTAAAAAGTTTTTAAAAGGTTCCTCTTCATCATTTAGAGCATGTTGCCTCGGCGCTGGCCTGGAGAGGATTGGCACAGGTAGCCAGGCTGAGTTTAATTAAAGTTTCCATGTGTCAACAGCAGAGAATAAGTCTCACTTCTCCAACTCAGCCGGAGACCCTGATTAAAGTGAGAAGTGGCCATGATTCCGGGGAGCGCGTCTTCTTCCTGTCTCCTCTCCCCCAGTGCCATGGAAGAAGGGGTCCAGGAAGGAAATGTCATACTCACCTGGTCTGCAGAAAGGAAGAGAAGACATGCTTATGAAGGAAAAAGACAGGCTCTGTCTGGAGCTTCTATGAATCATATAATATATAAGTGATTTCACTACAATGCAGTGAAATTTTGAAAAGTTAAGCACATAGCCCTTTTTTTTCTAATTCATAGAAAATACTTTTATTTATTGAGTTAACTACAAGGTTTTACTTGCTTAATTTTTGTAAAGTTGTTTGTTTGTGAATAAGAAACCTATGGTCCAAGGGTATATAGTGAAAAGCAAATCTTCCTCTTACCTCATTCCCCTGGCCACCCAGCTAGAATTTTCTTGTTTACCCTTGCAAATATGTTTTACTCCTTTATAGACTTAAGTGTCTACCTGTGTGTGTATTTGTTTATTGTTATCTGAAATTCAAATTTATTTATGCATCCTGTGTTGATCTGGCGATCCTATACTAGCTGTAACCCTGTAACAGGCCCTCTCAGAGCACACGGATAGGAGCTATGTGTATTAACCCATGTATATACACATATCTATTAAACTTTTATATGTGTGTGGTTAAATATAAGTTCATACTTATTTCTAACTCAAATCCAGTATCACAGCGTTCCTTCTAGCCTTCTGCCTTTGCTTATCTATAACTTCTCTCTCCAGCAGTGAAAAGCCTGACCCCCACTATCCACTCTTCATTTACTTATTTGCCCCTTATTACTCATCGTGCCTGTAAAGCTATTTCAGAATTGGTCACAGCCTCCCCACCCCCCATCCCCGCCCCTAGCCCGATGAGAAACAAACTTACCAGTTGCAACACAGTGCTGACCTCCAGTTCCTTTGGCCTGTAGCCTTGCAATTGTAAGTCAAAGCAGCACCTGCAAGGTTACTTTGGCTTGCTCCTTTTCCCAACCCCTCAGGGATGTTATGTGTACAGTGACATTCATTCCTGAAAGTCTACATTCCCCTCTGTCCTGGTTGATACTTTTTTAATTGTACACATTAGCATTCCCACTTTGTGATGTACAGTTCTATGGATTTTAACAAATGCAGAGCCATTTATCCACAACCCAGTATCATACAGAATTGTTCCTTACCCACCCCCCAACCCCCGCCTTTTGGAAACAGGGTCTTTCTCTGCCACCCAGGTTGGAATGCAGTGGTGCGATCACAGCTCACTGCAGTCTCAAACAATCCTTTTACCTCAACCTCCTGAGTAACTGGGACTACAGGCATGTGCACACGTCCCCAGCTATTTTTTTGACTCTTTGTAAACATGGGATCTATGTTTCCCAGGCTGGTCTTGAACTCCTGGCTCAAGCGATCCTCCCACCTCAGCCTCCCAAAGTGCTGGGATGATAGGTGGTGTGAGCCACCATACCCAGCCCAGAACAGTTCTGTTATCCTAAAAATCCCTTCCATGAATTATCTCAGCAGTTAATGTACAGTTAACCTACCCTCTTCCCTACCACCAGCAATCCTGACATCTGTTTTCCATCTCATAGTGTAGCTGCTTCTAAAATGTCATATGAATGAATTTATACAGTATGTGCACCCTTTGGAGTCTGGCTCCTTACAATTAGCAAAATTCATTTAAAACTCGTCCACATCGTTGTGTGAATCAATAGTTCACTATTTTTTTACAGCAGAATAGTACTCCATTATATGAATGTACCATGGCCAGGAATTGTGGCTCATGCCTGTAATTCTAACTCTTTGGGAGGTCAAGGCGGGAGGAACGCTTAAGACCAGTCTGGGCAACATAGGAGACCCCATCTCCTTGAGAAAAACTTCTTAAAAAATTTACCCGGGCATGGTGGTGCACACCTGTAATTCCAGCTACTCTGAAGGCTGAAATGGAAAGATCACTTGAACCTAGAAGTTTGAGGCTATAGTGAGCTGTGATCATGCCATTACACTCCAGCCTGGGCAAGAAAATGAGACCCTGTCTCAAAACAAAACAAAAAACAATTACCACATTTTTTTTCAATCCATTCACCGATAAAAGACATTTTGATTGCTTCTAGGTATTGGAGATGATGAATAAAGTTGCTGTAAACATTTGCATACAGGTTTGTGTGTGCATGTAAGCTTTCAGTTTACTTAGGTAAAGATCTAGGAATATGATTGCTAAAAAGTTGTTTTTGTCTTTCCTACGGTGGCAGAAGTGACAGTCCACACAGACAAGATTGATATCTAAATCACCACTCAGGCACAGGAGAGAGCAGGGCTGGCATGTTTGGAAAGTCTGGACCTCCACAAATTCCCTTAAACAGGAAGCAGTAATAAGCAACCCTCATGTTTAAGGGTCACGAAGTGAATTTTCCAAGTGAGGGTCAGCTTGCTAAAGATAATCCATAAACAAAGTTACATGTCCTGAATCACAGTTACCACTCTGGAGAAAATACAGTAATAATTTAATGCAATGTTGCCTATTCCGCTTCCCTTTCAAGGCACCTACCTCCTGATTAGTGGAGGTGGTGGAGTGGGAATCTAGTTCACAGTTTAGTTTGCTCTAATAATTTAAATAATCTTTCAGAAATTTCCCAGTCATAATGTAGCTTTGGGAAAAGGGGTGAAAAGCCTCTGGTCTTATGATGGTCCTTGACCTATGCTGGTTGGTATCAGTTTCTCCCTGGAGGGATGACTCCTGCTCACCTGGTCACGGGTCCCCTGTAGGGATCTGATGCTGAGATCTGTGGCTGATGAGCTTGTGATCTGTTCTTTTACGGATGAGGTCTAGAGAGTTTGAGTGACTTGCTTAATATTTCTCTAACAAAGTTTCAAGTACTCAAGGTCTCTCCTAAGGAAAATAGTAGTGAGTATGGGAGAAGGTGGGAATAACATGTTTCCATCAGATAAGCAAGAAGAGCAAACACAAGCTGGAGAAGACAGATAATTGATTGAATCCCATAGAAAGTCCTGAAAAGAATGGTAAATGTCAAGCAATTCAAATAGTTTTAACAGATGAAGAAATAAGACCACAGAAGTTACGTGCCTTATCCAGGGTCACACAGATCATCATGTCAGAGAGAGGACTTAGACTCTTGGTTTCTCACTCATAGCACTTGATTTTTTTCATTTCTCACTGTAAAATCATCTCAAATAGTCTGCCCTTTATTTAAAAAGAGATGAAGTGGGCATCTGTAGAATCCCAGAAGCTTTTAGAACATAAAGCAGATAGAAGATCAATTTCCTCTCTGACAGTGATTCCCTGCAAAGAGTTGAGACTATTTTGGTTCAATTAAATTACTACGCTCCTTTGATGAGAAATATATTATAAGATAGGAGATAAATTGGCACCACATGACTAAAGAAAGTGGTGCTTTTCCTCCATCTGTTCATTCTTTTGTGTTCATTTTTTGTTTGACACATACAAACACCCTTTCTTCTATTGACTGATAATTGCGAAAAGTGCCAGATAGGAAGTATAAAAGGGATTGAGAATTTAAGGAAAAGAGAATTTAAAAATATTTAGCAGGCATTAGATCCTTGTTAAAAATCTATATTCTTGACTTTAAAAGAACTTTACTACTTGGAAATGATGAAAATCACTGAAAAGGATTCTAATTAAAGATACATCTGTCTTACAGTAGATTTTAAAATAGATTAGCTTAATTATGACCAAATATATTTTTTCTTTTTTTATCTTTCTTTTTTTTATTTTTGGAGATGGAGTCTTGCTCTGTCCCCAGGCTGGAGTGCAGTGGTGCAATCTTGGCTCACTGCAACCTCCAGCTCCTGGGTTCAAGTGATTCTCCTGAGTAGCTGGGACTACAGGCGCACACCACCACACTCGGCTAATTTTGGTATTTTTAGCAGAGACGGGGTTTCACCATGTTGGCCAGGATTGTCTCAATCTCTTGACCTCGTGATCCGCCATCCTTGGCCTCCCAAAGTGCTGGGATTACAGGCAAGAGCCACTGTGCCTGGCCCCCAAATGTATTTTTTTCTACCCATTAATATTGATGCTGTGGTTTTTATTAAATGCCTATACACAGCTTTTGCATTGTATAGCCTATTTATACCCTATAGGTCTACCTCTATGGTTTTTGGTGGGAGGATCTTGCTCTGTCACCCAAGCTGGAGTGCAGTGGTTCAATAATTGCCCACTGTAACTCAAACTCCCAGGCTCAAGTGATCCCCTCACCTTAGCCTCCTGAGTAGCTGTGACTACAGGTGTGCACCACTACACCCAGCTAGATTTGTAAATGTTTCGTAGAGACAGAGTCCGGCTTTGTTGCTCAACCTGGCCTCAAACTCCTGGCCTCAAGCAATCCTCACATCTCGGCCTCCCAAAGTGCTGGGATTACAGGTGTGAGTCACAGTGCCCAGCCTACCTCTCTGGTTTTCTTGAGAATGATTTTATCTTCCCACTGAAATCTTTCTTATGTCTTGCTTCACCTAATTTAGTGACTTTATGTAATCATTAGGTTAATCATCATCTGATCTAAGGTGAACAGCAAGCCCTGAAGAAGCTGAGAATGAAAGAACATGATCTCAACATTTAAAATCCAACACATTTAATGTATTCATTAAACCGTGTGTTGGTGCATTCTCTCAGACAGCCAATATTCATTGAGAAAATATTAAGCACTAAATTTTATGTTAGAAATTGAAAAATATCATAATAATAGAGCTCAAAAATCTCCTAAGAAAGACTTACCAAGAAACCAGAATAAGAGACCGATGTGTAGTATAAGAAATACGGGCCTGGCGCGGTGTCTCATGCCTGTAATCTTTGGGAGGCTGAGGCGGGTGGATCATCTAAGGTCAGGAGTTCGAGAGCAGCCTGACCAACATGGTGAAGCCCCGTTTTTACTAAAAATACAAAAATTAGCTAAGTGTGGTGGCACGTGCTTCTAATCCCAGCTACTCAGGGGGCTGAGGCAGAGAATCGCTTGAACCCAGGAGGCAGAGGTTGCAGTGAGCCAAGGTTGCGCCACTGCACTCCAGCGTGGAAGACAGAGCAAGACTCCTTCTCAAAAAAAAAAGAAATATGGTCAAGGAATATAAAACTTGGTTGGGGGTCAAGCAATGCTTCTTGAAAATGAAGGGGAAAAGCCTTCAGTTTTTAGTTATGTTCTTCATCTTCAATGTGACTTTGAAGATTCAGTGCTTTGTTTTCACTAAGAAAATAGTCGCTTAGTAACTACAGACACTATTTGGGCCATTAAGAAAAGGAAACACCAGATTGCAGGTTTTGGTTTTGGATGATGAAGCATGTCTCAGAATGTAAACCTATTTTCTTCACTTTTCATTGCTCTACGGGATGACAAACTGTAATGAACAGATGAGACTCATTGAAAACTAGTTATCGTCTGTAGCCATACCACCATGAATATGCTGGGTCTTGTCTGAAAACTAATAATTAATGAGTATATAAACAAGGGTGCTGTTAAAGTGTTTAAAAAATCCTTAACAGCGCTCACATAAATCAAGCATGCCCCTAGTCATTTTGTTTATGCTGTGAATTCACCTGGCAGATTGTTTCAAATGTAATTCAGAGGTAAGTTTCAGATCAGCTTATGTAGAAACAATTTCAAATGAATGGAACTGAATTTCTAAGGTTTTATTTAATTTTTTTTTATTATTTATTTAATTTTGAAGTGGAGTCTTGCTCTGTCGCCCAGGCTGGAATGCAGTGGCGCAATCTCGGCTCACTGCAACCTCTGCCTCCCACGTTCAAGCTATTCTCCTGCTTCAGCCTCCTGAGTAGCTGGGACTGTAGGAATGTGCCACCATGCCCAGCTAATTGTTTTGTATTTTTAGTAGAGACAGGGTTTCACACGTTATCCAGGACGATCTTAATCTCCTGACATTGTGATCTGCCCACCACTGCCTCCCAAAGTTCTAGGATTACAGGCATGAGCCACAGCACCTGACCTATTTTGTATTTTTTTTTTTTTAAACAGACTCTGGCTCTGTCACCCAGGCTGGAGTGCAGTGTCATGACCTCGACTCACTGCAACCCCTGCCTCCTGGATTGAAGCAATTCTCCTGCCTCAACATCCCAAGTAGCTGGGATTATGGGTGCATGCCACCACACCCGCTAATTTTTGTGATTTTAGTAGAGACAGAGTTTCACCATGTTGGGCAGGCTAGTCTCAAACTCCTGACCTCAAGTGATCTGCCCGCTTCAGCCTCCCAAAGTTCTGGGATTACAGACATCAGCCAGGCCTGAAATTTTATTTTAAGTAGAAAGATATTAATCGCATTTGGTATCCCATCTTTGTTCATATTTGGTCTTGCATGCTGTATATCAACCAAAATGTGTTGTGTAGTTAGTTCATTTTTATTTCTGGTCATATATACTCTCTCTAACTTTTGATGATTAAAAACAAGGTTTTATCTTCTTCAAATTAGAGAAAAAAAGGAAAAAATTATCACAGATAACAGGGGCCCAGGAAAACACCAGAATATTAAAAAGATTACCTTTGAATTGTGAGACTGTAGGCAATTTTATTGTTTTGTATATTTCTTATATTTCCCAAGTGCTGTATAGTTATCATACCTTGCTTCTTTAAGAAAAACTGAAATAAAATTATAAAATACTTTAATGCATCATTCTATTAGATTTAGCCTAAAATATTAATTTCAAGAGCAGAATTCTTAAGGAGTAGGGAGGACATGGTGGCTCATGCCTGTAATCCCAGCCAGCACTTTGGGAGGCTGAGGTGGAAGGATCACTTGAGGCCAGCAGTTTGAGACCAGCCTGGGCAACATAGCAAGACCCCGTCTTTGCAAAATTTTACAAAATTAGCCAGGCATAGTGTTGTACACCTGTACTCCCAACTACTCAGGAGACTGAGGCAAGAGGATAGCTGGAACCCAGGAGTTTAAGGCTTCAATGAGCTACGATCACGCCACTGAACTCCTGCCTGGGAGACAGAATGAGACCCTGTCTGGAAAAAAAAAACTTAAGGAACAAACACTTTTGTGAGCAGTTCCTTGTGGTCCACACTTAATTTCAATCTCAGTATAATGTCGGCTCCCCAAAGCCCCTGAATCAGAGTGCCTTAGAGATCAGAGACGTATCAGCAGGCTAAAGCAAGAGGGAGCTGAGACCAATGTTATAGAGAACTAGTCATTGGACTAGCAACTCTGAGCTAGAAACTTCATGGAAAGAAAAGTGGAGGTGGAGGAAACAGAAGCAAAGAGAGGCTGAGTCATAATGACAGAGCACTGTGTCGAGAGGCATAGATGCCCACTCTTAAAGAACAAGATAATGGACTGATAGAACTGCTTCTTATCAGAATAGCTGTGCTCTGGGAGGCCTCTGTGTCCCGTTCCTCAGCTTGTGGCTGATGACATTATTTTATTCTGTTTCTACTTTCTTTTATTTTTTTTTGAGACGGAGTTTCACTCATGTTACCCAGGCTGGAGTGCAATGGCGCGATCTCGGCTCACCGCAACCTCCGCCTCCTGGGTTCAGGCAATTCTCCTGCCTCAGCCTCCTGAGTAGCTGGGATTACAGGCACGCACCACCATGCCCAGCTAATTTTTTGTATTTTTAGTAGAGACGGGGTTTCACCATGTTGACCAGGATGGTCTTGATCTCTTGACCTCGTGATCCACCCGCCTCGGCCTCCCAAAGTGCTGGGATTACAGGCTTGAGCCACCGCGCCCAGCCCCTCTGTTTCTACTTTCATATGTTCTTACAGTACAAACCATAAACTGAGGCAAACTCAAGATGTATCTGTTCCTTGCAATCTAAAAGAAGCTGCCAGGCATAAACAAATATATAGGTTATATAATAAAATTAAAACAAACAACAACAAACACTATGATAAATAGTCTAGAAGGTACATTTTTGTCTGTGTTTTAAATTATTTTCTAAGAATTAGGTCCTGGATTTAAAATGGAAGGACCAAAGAGGTAAGAACTTTTTTAATCCTGCCAAACAGTTTTTCATAAATCGCTTTGATTACTATTTGGTGGTTTGTTATTTTGGTATGATTTTTATATGTTTTTATTTCTTATTTTGTGAATTCTCTATTTTGGTTCTGGGTCTATGTAGCAGACACTGTACTTTGGCCAAACCAATCTCCATTTGCAACATGTTTCTCCCTTGCTTGACTCCTCTACAGAGAGAGTAAAAGCTAAATTTTGATGTTCTACACCCACCCCCCGCCCCGCCCCACTTATTGATATGAGAAATAAGTCTTCTGGTACATTCCTCTCCAATTTCCACCTTCTTCCCACTTGAGCTGCCAGAAGATGCAACAGTCATTTTGAAACGAAAAAGATAAAATCTACAGACTAAAAATGCATGAACCTAAAGGTTTACAGAGCCTGGGACACTGGTGATATTTGGAGTCAATGTATCAACCTTGGACTGATCCCCATGGGACTTCTTGTTACCCAAGTAAAACAGCCCTTCCTTTCATCTGTTAAGACATTATGGTATGTTTTGCTGGTTCTCCTAGCTAAACACAATTTTGACTGCTATACCCATTTTTTCTTATGGACGTTCATGACTTCTTTCATATTGTGGATTGCATTGTGAATATATATCATGTTTGTTGCAAATATTTTCTCAGTCTGTCTTTTAGTTTAAGATATTATTCAATGTTCATAAGGTTTTTATGTTCATCTATTATAAATATCCATTTTTTCTTATTTATTCCATTGAAAAATTGAGAAATATAGTTGATAATTTTGAACATTATTGAAGAAGACATCAATAAAACAAAACATAGACTAGCAATTACAAAACAGAAAAACAGCAATGAAGTTTTGCTTTTTTTGTTTTGTTTTGTTTTTTTGAGACAGGGTTTTGCTCTGTCACCCCAGGCTAGAGAGCAGTGGCATGAACACAGCTCACTGCAACCTTGACCTCCTGGGCTCAAGCTAACCTCCCACTTCAGCCTCCCATGTAGCTGGGACTGTAGGCGTGAGCCACCACACCTGGCTAATTTTTTAACTTTTTGTAGAATGGGGATCTCATGTTGCCAAAGCTGAACTTGAATTCCTGGGCTTAAGTAATCCTCTTGCCACCTCAGCATCCAAAGTGCTAGGGTTGTAGGCGTGAGCCACCATATCCAGACACAATGAAATATAAAAATATATATATTACATGTAACATGCTATAGTAAAATATATAAAGTAATAATGAAAATGGGTTGAACTTCTTAAGCTTCCCTATTAAAAGACAGTGGTTCTCAAGCTAGTTAAAGAACACCTATGCTCTCACAACTATATACACACACAGTCTATGCAGGTTATAAAACCAAAATAAGCAAAAACAATGAAAGCAAAAATATAGGCCGGGCGCGGTGGTTGACGCCTGTAATCCCAGCACTTTGGGAGGCCGAGGCGGGTGGATCACAAGGTCAAGAGATCAAGACCATCCTGGTCAACATGGTGAAACCCCGTCTCTACAAAAAATACAAAAAATTAGCTGGGCATGGTGGCGCGTGCCTGTAATCCCAGTTACTCAGGAGGCTGAGGCAGAAGAATTGCCTGAACCCAGGAGATGGAGGTTGCGGTGAGCCGAGATCGCGCCATTGCACTCCAGCCTGGGTAGCATGAGTGAAACTCCGTCTCAAAAAAAAAAAAAATATATATATATATATATAAAGAAAGATATACCAAGAAATTAAAATAAAAAGAAAGCAGGGATTAATAACTGACAAAGTATAACTTAAAGTAGAAAACAAAAAGTAGGGCAAAAATCTCCACTTCATTGATAAAGCTGCACTATAGTATGAGTTGTGTAATTTTATTCATAAACACTAGATAAACATATATAGAGCAAAACACAACAGAATGACAAGAAGAAAATTACAGAAACCTGGGCCGGGCGCGGTGG
>NW_022437024.1:49327-63355 GCF_009761245.1 Sapajus apella
CCCAAAAAAAAAAAAAAAAAAGAAAAAGAAAATTACAGAAACTAATTGTAGTGGGGAGTTTTAACGCATTTTCCTCTTTGTTGGGGAAAATAAGTAATATTTGAATGTAGAGACAGCTGAGTAATACAATTTGGGGGTTCCCAATCCCCAGGTCACAGGCCAGTACCTGACCATGGCTTGTGAGGGACTGGGCCACACAGCAGGAGGTGGCAGGCAGGGGGGTGGGGGGGGGGGTTAGTATTACTGCCTGAGTTCCGCCTCCTGTCAGTTCAGCAGCAGCATTAGATTTTCATAGGAGCAAACCCTGCATGAACTGTGCATGCAAGGGGTCTAGGTCGTGAGCTCCTTAAGAGCATCTAATGCCTGATGATCTGAGGTGGAACAGTTTCATCCTGAAACCATCCGCCCAACCCCCATCCACAGAAAAATTGTCTTTTACAAAATCTGTCCCTGGTGCCATTGATATAATTGACATATTTTATTTAATCAATACTTATAAAATTATGTATGCTTCAAAGTCACATGCTATCTTTTTTAATGTGCCTGAAATATTTTTTATAATTTAATATCTTGTCAAAAAATACGTTTAAGAAATCATAAATTCAACAGTCTTATCAGTCTCTTAGCATAAAGCAAACAATTAATTTTAAAATTTAAGTTTAATGATCTCTTAAAATATATTTTGAGTGAAAGGGGAAATGCACTGTATGTGTATACCACTTTTTTTTTTTTTTTTTTTTTTTTGAGACGGAGTTTCTCTCTTGTTACCCAGGCTAGAGTGCAATGGCGCGATCTCGGCTCACCGCAACCTCCGCCTCCTGGGTTCAGGCAATTCTCCTGCCTCAGCCTCCCGAGTAGCCGGGACTACAGGCACGCGCCACCATGCCCAGCTAATTTTTTGTATTTTTAGTAGAGGCGGGGTTTCACCATGTGGACCAGGATGGTCTCGATCGCTTGACCTCGTGATCCACCCGCCTCGGCCTCCCAAAGTGCTGGGATTACAGGCGTGAGCCACCGCGCCCGGCTACCACATTTTGTTTATTCATTCACTAGTGTATGGGAATTTAGGTTGTTTCCACTTTTCGACCATTACGAATAATATACTGCTATGAACATTTGTGTACAAGCTTGTGTGTGAACACATGTTTTCAATTCTCTTGGATATATATTCAATATTGAAATTGCTAGGTCATATGTAACTCTATTTGTAAGGTACTGAGAAATAGAGTTTTCAAAAGTGGCTGCGTTTTCCATTTCAACCAACAATGTTTAAGGGTTCCAATTTCTCTGCATTCTCCCCCACAGCTGTTATTGGCCATCTTTTCAATTATACAGCCATCATAGGGGTGTGAAGCCGCATCACTTGTTTTGTATTTTTTGTTTTCATTTCCTTAGTGACTAATGATGCTGAGTTTTTTTATGTACTTCTTGATTATTTATATATCTTCTTAGAAGATATGTCTATTCAAATACTTTGGCCATTTTTACTTGCATTGTCTTATATTGTTCATTTTTGAGGTTTTTTATATATTCTGGATACAAGTCCCTTATTGGTTATATGATTTGCAAACACTTTCATCCTGTGTGTTCTTTTCACTTTCTTGATAGTGTCTTCTGAAACAGAAAAACTTTTCTTTTTAAGGAAGTCTAATTTATTATTACTTTTTGGGGCCACTTTTTTCTTTGGTGTCATATCTTAGAAGGCTTTGCCTAACCCCACAAATATTTACCACAACATTTTTTCCTAAGAGTTTTATAGTTTTGATTTTTATATTTATGTTCACATTCCATTTTGAGTTGACTTATAAAATCTAAACTTAGGGGGTACAAGTGCAGTTCTGTTACATGGATATACTGCATGGTGGTGGAGTCTGGGCTTTTACTGTAACCATGGCCCAAATGATGTACATTATATCCATTAAGTAATTTCTCATCTCTTAACCTCCCTTCCCCCTTATCCTTCTGAGTCTCCAGTGTCTATTATTCCACACTCTATGTCCATATGTACACATTTTTTAGCTCCAAGTTATAAGTGAGAACATGCAGTATATGACTTTCGGTTTCTGAGTTACTTCACCAGGAATAGGCCTCTAGTTCCATCCATGTTGCTGCAAAATACATGCACTCATTCTTTTTTAAGGCTGAATACTATTTCATTATTTAGTATACCACTGAATAGTATACCACATTTAGTATACCAGTGAATAGTATACCACATTTAGTATACCACTGAATAGTATGCCACATTTAGTATACCACTGAATAGTATGCCACATTTAGTATACCACTGAATAGTATACCACATTTAGTATACCACTGAATAGTATACCACATTTAGTATACCACTAAATAGTACACCACATTTAGTATACCACTGAATAGTATACCACTGAATAGTATACCACATTTAGTATGCTACTAAATATGGTAACATTTTCTTCATCCAATCATCCAATTATGGACACTTAGGTATATTCTGTGTCTTTGCTGTTGTGAATAGCGCTGTGCTAAACATATAAGTGAAAGGTGTCTTTTTGATTAAATGATTTCTTTTCCTTTGGGTAGATACCCAGTAGTGTGATTGCTGGATCAAATGGTAGCTCTAATTTTAGTTTTTTGAGAAATATCCATACTATTTTCATAGAGGTTGAACAAATTTGTATTACCACCAACAGTGCATAAGGGTTCCCTTTACTCTTCATCCTTGCCAACATCAGTGATTTTTTTAACTTTTTAATCACAGCTGTTCTGACCGATGTACGATATCTCATTGTGGTTTCAGTTTGCATTTCTCTAATGATTAGTGATGTTGGAGCATTTTTTTTTCGTGTGCTTGTTGGCTATTTGTATGTCTTCTTTTGAAAAATGTCTGTTCATGCCCTTTGCACACTTTTTTTAAAATTTCACATTCTATTTTCATGACATTAGGTTTGGAGAGGGAAAGGAATCATGAGTATATGCAACTGTGATATTTCCAATATCACAGCTGGATACAAATCCAAGTTCAAATTGTCTTTTAAATTCAGGGCCTGGTTCCGAGTCAGCAGAGGTGGGGCACTGCTACTGGAAAGTGGGGTCTGAGAAGACATGTTCCTCCCAGTGTTGGTCCAGTGTCTGCTGCAGGGCCTCGCCTTAAGGACAGGGATAAGGTTTGCTCTTGGGCCTCTGAGTGGCCTGAAACTATCCTGTTAAGTCCTATAAGCTCAGCAGCATCTGGAGACCCTGTTGCCAGCTCTTCTTCCTGTAATTGTGATATTATATCTCAATCAGATCCTGGATTTGTGAGTTGTTGTGCTTGAAATTTGATATTTCACATACCAGCAAGGGGCCTGGAGCATCTCACAACCAGCTCAGGGTTGCCATGGTTATGCTTGCCCCTTTGGACCACTTTGTAATGAGGTTACTTGTGAGAGGTTTTTTGTTGTTGTTATTGAGTTGTTTCAGTTCCTAGTAAATTCTGGATATTAGTCCCTTGTCGGATGTGTGTTTTGCAAATATTTATTCACATTCACATTCTGCAGATTGTTCATTCTGTAGATTTCTTTTCTTTTTTTTTTTTTTTTGAGACAGAGGCTCTCTGTCACTTAGGCTGGAGTGCAGTGGCATGATCTTGGCTCACTACAACCTTCACCTCTCAGGTTCAAGTGATTCTTATGCTTCAGCCTCCCAAATAGTTGGAATTACAGGCTCCTGCCACCACACCCAGCTAATTTTTGCATTTTTAGTAGAGACAGGGTCCTGCCATGTTGTTCAGGCTGGTCTTGAACTCCTGACCTCAAGTGATTTGCCCGCCTTACCCTCCCAAAGTACTAGACCACCACGCCTGGCCAGTTATTTATTTTTCTGTGGAGAAGCTTTTTAGTTCAATTAAGTCCCATTTGTCTATTTTGATGTCCTGCTGCTTTTGATGTCCTAGTCATGAATTCTTTGCATAAGCCAATTTTTTTTGAGTTAATTTTTGTATATGTTGTGAAGAGTCCAACTTTGCACATCTGCAGGTGAATATCCAGTTGTCCCAGCACCAATTATTGAAAATGTTATTCTTTCCCTGTTTAATTATTTGGATACTCTTGTCAATTGATCAAATATGTAAGATCTATTTCTAGATTCTCACTTCTGATATTTATGTCTATCCTTATACTAGTAACATACTATCTTGATTACTGTTGCCCTGTAGTAGGTTTTGAAATTGGTGTGCATGAGTCCTCCAAATTTATTCCCCCTCTTCAAGATTGTTTTAGCTATTTTGGGTCTCTTGAAATTTTCATATGAATTTTAAGATCAGCTTGCCAATTTCTGCAAAAAAGGCTGCTGGAATTTTTATAGAGACTATTTTGAAACTGTATATCTGTGGAATGTTGCCATCTTAACAATACTAAGCCTTCCAATCCATGAGCACAAGATGTCTTTTCATTTATTTAGATCTTTAATTTCTTTCAATGATGTTTTGTAGTTTTTCAATGTACAAAATTTATACTACCTTTGTTAAATTTCTTCCTAAATAGGTGTTCTGCTTGGTGTCATTTTAAACGAAGTTATTTTCTTTTTTTTATTGTTGGATGTTGCTACGGTATGAAAATAAAGTTTTTTTATATATTGATCTTATATCTACATCCTTACTGAATTCATTTACTAGTTTAATAATTTATGCATGTGTATGGCAGTGGTGGGAGAGGATACCTTAGGATTTTCTATATTTAAGACTATGTCACTGTGAATAGAGATATTTTCACTTCTTTCTTTCCAATTTGGATGCCTTTTATTCCTTTTTCTTGCTTAATTTCCCTAACTAGAACCTCCAGTACAATATTGAATAAAAGTGTCAAAAGCAGACATCCTTGACTTGTTTCTGATCTTAAGGAGAATTATTTCAATGTTTAGTCATTGAATATGTTGTTAACTGTGAATTTTTTTGTAGGTATAAGTAGAAGTTTATGTTATTGTTTTGAGATTCTATTTCTTTTTCCATACAGGTATTTTACAGCTATAAATTTTCCTCTAAGCATTCTGTGCTGCATTCCATAAATTTTGGTATGTTGCATTTTTGCGTGCATTCATCTCAAAGTATTTTCTAGTTTTCCTTGAGATTTATTTGACTCACTCATGATTTAGGAGTATGTTGTTTAATTTCCACATATTTGTGAATTTTCCAAATTTCCTTCTGTTTTCGATTTCTAATTTCATTCCATCATGGCCAGAGACTATAATTCAAAGGATGTTAATCCTTTTAAATGTGTTTTGGCTTGTTTTATGGCCCAGTACATGTTTTGTGCTAGAGAATAATCCAGATGTGCTTGAGAAGGATGTGTATTGTGTTGTTGAGTAAAGTGTTCTACAGATGTCTGTTAGATTGAGTTTTCACAAACTATACAACAATACACAAATAATATTGTTCAAGTCTTTTATTCCCTTGTTAATCTTCTGTCTGATTGTGCTACCCATTATTCAAATTGGTGCATTAAAGTCTCTGACTATAATTATTCAATTTTCTGTATCTTTCCTCAAATTTGTCCGTTTTTACTGCATACACTTTGGATAAATGCTGTGAGTTGGATATCTGCATTTTCTGTTTGCTGAATCATTTGGAATTAAGTTTCAGACATAGTGACACTTTACCTCCAAGTACGTTAGCATGCATCTCCTAAGAACAAGGACTTATCCATCAAAACCACAGTACTATCACCACACCTAAGAAAAATTAACAATAATTCCACAAAAGTGAGATAACTACTTCATATTCAAATTTCCCCAAGGTTGTTTTTACAGGTGTAATTACCTTTTTATTGACCCAGCTGAGGGTTCAGTCAAGGTTTGCATTTTATAATGGTTTTTTTAAGTGTTTCCTAATAAGCACTTTCAACAAAAAATAAAAGCTTATTTTCTTCATCAGATTCAGCAACTGCTGTCTCAAACCAATAAACCAACATTATAGAGATGGGTTTAGGATTAAATAATAAATAATACATTTATAAATACTGGAAGCGCTATAGATGAATATGTTTATAAAACCATATATCCTTTCTGGGGCAGGGTTTTCTAATATGGCAACAAAGAAAAATATGGAAGTATTTGTCTATTATACAATGTATACTATTAAAGTAAAAATATCTGTGTGGCGAAAAAGGCCATGAACGATGATAAAAAACAAATGGCCACCTGGATCAATATTAATCATGGCCAGGGAAACAGAGTCACGTAATACAACCTCGAACTGTGATGACTGGGCTGCCTGTATGAAAGGGGTGAGAGCCCAGAAAAGAGAGAATCTGAAGCCCAGCACTTGTCCCAAGAATAGCTACTACAAACTCCACAGTAACTGTAGAGAGTGGACATTTATTTCAGATTCTGGCAATATCTTATCATTTTTAATTTTAATATTGATGCAAGATTTCTTATTTTCTCTTTTTTAGGGTATATATTGCAAGAAATTGAGAAAATACACTTTTGGCATCTGGCTATAACTCATTTTTTAACTGAAAGGCATAAAATTTTTATTTTATTTTATTGAGACAGGGTTTCACTCTATCACCCAGGCCGGAGTGCAATCACAGCTGATGCAGCCTTGATCTCCTGGGCTCAAGCTATCCTCCTGCCTCAGCCTCCAGAGTAGACGGGACTGCAGGAGCATACTACCACACCAGGCTAATTTATTTTTTATTTTTTTATTAGAGAAGAGGTTTTGCTGTGTTCTGCAAGCTGGTCTTGAACTTCCGGGCTCAGGTGATCCTCTTGCCTCAGCTTCCCAAAGTACTGGGATTACAGGCATGAGCCACTGTGCCTGGCCTATTATTTATTTTTACCAAAGCTATATATGTAATCGCATATAATCAAAAACATTATTGCTATTGTTATTTTGAACAAATTATTATGTATTAGATCAATTAAGGCTAAGAAAAATAAAATATTTTATTTTGCCTTAATTTACTCATTCTCTGGTGCATTGCCTTTCTTTGCGTAGATCCAGGTTTCTGACCTTGATTATTCTCCTTCTCACTAAAGAACTTCTTTTACGGTAATGTTTCTTTCGAGGCAGGCCTACCAGCAACAATTTGTCTCGCTTTTTTTGTTTGTATGAGAAAGCCTTTATTTCTCCCTCATTTTTAAAGGATAATTTCACAGGGCATAGAATTTTAAGTTGGTAGGTGTTTTCCTCTTACCATGTTAAGTATTTGATTCCACTTTATGTACATGGTTTCCCTGGAAAAGTCAGCTGTAATTCTTAACTTTGCTCCTCTATAGGTAAGGTGTTTCTTTCTTCTGTCTTCTTTCAGGACTTTATCTGTTTTCTGAAGCTTGAAAATGATATCCTCTAGGTGTCAGGGTTTTTGTATGTTTGTTTGTTCTTTTGTTTTGGCATTTTTCCTGCTTCATGTTCTCTCTGAGCTTCCTGAATTTGCAGTCTGGTGTCTGATAAGTGTTTGGGAAAATTCTCAGTCATTATTGCTTTAAATATTTTTTCTGTTATTTTTTCTCTTCTCTTGATATGTCACACATTTTGTAGTTATCCAACAATTCTCAGATATTCTATTCTGGGTTTTTTCAGGCAAAAAGAAACTTTTTGCTTTTCAGTCTTGGAAGTTTCTATTGATCTATCTTCAAGTTCCAAGATTCTTTCTTCAGCCACATCCAGTCTCCTGATGAGCCTATCAAAGGCAATCTTCATTTCTGTTACAGTGTTTCTGAGCTCTAGCTTTTTTTTTTTTTTTTTTTTTTTTTTTTGAGACAGAGTCTTGCTTTGTCGCCAGGCACCAGGCTGGAGTGCAGTGGCATGATCTCGGTCATTGCAACCTCCACCTCCCGGGTTCAAGCAGTTCTCCTGCCTCAGCTTCCTAAGTAGCTGGGATTACAGGCAAATGCCACCATGCTCAGCTAGTTTTTTGTATTTTTAGTAGAGGCGGGATTTCACCATGTTGGCCAGGATGGTCTTGATCTCTTGACCTCATGATCCACCCAGCTCGGGCCTCCCAAAGTGCTGGGATTATAGGCATGAGCCACCGCGCCCAGCCTGAGCTCTAGCATTTTGAAAGTTCTTTCTTAGAATTTCCATCTCTGTGCTTATATATGATCCATCTATTACTTTAATCAAAATTATACATGCACAGAGGTACCTGGTGACACCAATTTTTGTGCCATAATTTCCCTTTCACATTCTGTAACTTGGTCCTGAATTAGACATTTCTCTCTTTTTCACATGCATAATGTCAGATTCTACCATTTTCAAGAAACTTCAGAATGTCTTCGTGAGAATAGTGAGAGAGTTTGTTCTCATTCTAGCCAAGAAAGAAATGATACTAATATCAACACTAAAAACTGAATACAGAGGACCAAGCAATTTGGAGAATTTGATTACATTTATACATGAAAATGTGCTTCTCTATTAGTTCTTTTTTACCACTCTTTTCATGAATTACATTGGAATCCTATATCCTATTATTGGCCATCTGGATAAAATTATAAATTATAATAAAAGGAATCATTGATGAAGGGCCATGCACATTTTTATTTCTGTATCTATCTTTAAATGTATTAATATTATGGACTTGCAGAGATTTGAGGTAATATTAAATTACCCTTATGGACAAAACCCTAAGCCTCCACTACTTTGTCATGATGGAAAAGGCCACAGAGCACTTTGGAAAACATACTTTCATCTCCATTACCTCGGCCAAATGTGAACTGTAGCAAACGTCCTCTACCTGTCAGCTTCTCTCCATTTATAAGGCTCCTGTCTTCTAAATATGCCGCGCTTTCAACTTAGGCGTGAGTGTCAATGGTCTGGAGTCATAACTTCCGGGAGCAGGTCTGCTTTTGGTCAGCTATGCTTCTCACAAGATTTTATGAACTTGGTTCTCTTCAACTATACTAATAGTAGATCAGCTAACAACTGCTCCAGCCGTAAAGATGAAATCCTCTTCGTTCTTACATTCTCTTATAATCTACGGAGTGTTGAAATACCTAGTGATGCTCCACTGCTACTGCAATGGCTAGACCCATCTTTTTGATCCGTCGTTAGCTGATTCCTCTATTCCAGTCCGTTCTGGGCCTATTTTCACTAAGCTTTCCTTATATAGTATGAGGAAACGGAGAAGCGTGGTTTCTCAGTCTCGTTATCAGCACTCTTGACATCTGGGGCTGTAAAATTCTTTACGTAGGGCTGCCTTGTGCATATAGCATCTCTGATCTCTACCCACTAGATGCTAGTACCACTCCCCCAACTTCCACTGCAACAACCAAAAATGTCTCCAGACATTGCCAAACGTCCCCAGGGAGTACGGGGTAAAAATACCCCCAAACCCCAATTGAAAACCACTGTTGTAAAGAAAACTTGAATGTTGCAATGTATATAAAAGGGACTCACAAACTCTGCAGTTTAGGAATTATTATATTTTTTAATGTTGTGTTTTTCCCAATGTGTTGTAGAAGAATATGAGATAAAATATCGGCAAAGAGGAAAACGTGGTCCTTAGAGTGTATTCCAGTTTACTGTCTGCATGAAAGTTGCCTTACGAGAGAAGGCAGAGAATCTCTAAGGATGTCTCAGAAGAGGTTTCTGTAGCTAGTCATGTATCAGTTAAGTTGGCATGGCACCCACATCATGATCACCTTACAGCTCATTCCTTAGGCAGGGGACTAGCCCCTTCGCTGCTTGCTATAAGAGGTGCTGAGTCTTGAACCCTAGGTTCCCCCCATGTGACTACCCACTGTGTGAGTTGCTGCACATTACCTCCCCATGAGACTTTGGACAGGAGAATCAGAATTACCATGCTGATGCTCCCACTGTGCGCTGTGCTGTCTTGCTGTGATCCATTGAGTCTCTTTGTCTATTTTCACACCTCTGAAGTGGCGGCAAGCCAACCTGGTGGCAGCTTAGTCATGTCCTTGGCCTTTTTGTTACTCTTCACCATTCTCTATGAGGGAGGAGTTTCCCCTGATATACTTGGCTAAGTTACTTAACTTCCCTTTTCCTTAGTTTCCACGTTTAAACGGGGAGAATAATGAGAGTCCTTACATCTTGTTGTTGTGAGGATCATTCAAACTCATGTACTAGCCTGAAGGTCATTATGCCCAAACTAACGCCATGTTGCTTAGTTCCATGTTCTCACATTAGCATAAAGAAATACCTGAGACAGGGAAGCTTATGAAGAAAAGAGGTCTAGGGCCGGGCGCGGTGGCTCAAGCCTGTAATCCCAGCACTTTGGGAGGCCAAGGCGGGTGGATCACGAGATCAAGAGATCAAGACCATCCTGGTCAACATGGTGACACCCCGTCTCTACTAAAAATACAAAAAATTAGCTGGGCATGGTGGCTCGTGCCTGTAGTCCCAGCTGCTCAGGAGGCTGAGGCAGGAGAATTGCCTGAACCCAGGAGGCGGAGGTTGCGGTGAGCCGAGACCGCGCCACTGCCCTCCAGCCTGGGTAACAAGAGCGAAACTCCGTCTCAAAAAAAAAAAAAAAGAAAGAAAAAGAAAAGAGGTCTATTCGGCTCATGGTTTTGCAGATTGTACAGGAAGCACAGTGGCTTCTGCTTCTGGGGAGGCCTCAGGAAGCTTCCAAGCATGATGTAAGGCAAAAGGGAGTAGGAGTCTCACATGGCAGGAGCAGGAGCAAGGGAGAGTGGGAGGGGAGTGCTGCTGCATACTTTTAAATGATCAGACCTCACTGGAACTCGCTCACTCACGATTGAGGACAGTACTGAGGGATGGTGCTAAGCCATTCATGAGAAATCCACCATCACGATCCAAACTCTATCAGTTCCTAACTTCTTGGGTCGCCTACTAAACTCCAAATCCTGCCTTTCTTTCACAGTGAAATTTACTTTTCTTTGTCATAGAATACGTTTCCAATTCACAGTGCACATCATCCCACCATGTTTCTTGCCTTCCTTCTCGCTCAATCTCCTCCACTCATTAACCTCCATCCTCCTTTGTAGGACAAACAGATTCCTCCCTTTGTCTTTGGTGCAGTTGTTCGGAGATCAACTTTTGTTGTAACATGCCCCTACTATTTCAGTTTTCACCTCAAGGTGAGTAAAATATTTTCATCTAATCAAATTCCCTCTACCAATGAAATTCGTGTTAACAAAAGTTTCTTTATCAGCTCACATAATTCATTGTCCAATGAATATTTTCATTCCTATAGTGGGTTAATATTTTGATATTCAACTATGTGGTTTTCTTCATTCCTCTTACTTTTCTTTTCTTTCCCCACTATTCAAGGAGAGTTGGGGTTTTAGAAATACAGATACAAAGATGATACAGACAGAACAATTAAATCTTTTAACTTGAAGCTCTTGAGAATAATTCTGTAAAGTCCATTGCAGAGAAAAAGGTCTAAAAGTCATTGCTTTCAATTATTAGAGCCAGGGACTTAGAGAAATGTGTTATTTAAGTCCCCAAAGTCGGACTTTAAATACCCAAAGCCAATCCCCAGAGGGCCAAGTACATAATATTTATACTGAAA
This sequence comes from Sapajus apella, assembly GCF_009761245.1. Classification (NCBI taxonomy): domain Eukaryota; kingdom Metazoa; phylum Chordata; class Mammalia; order Primates; family Cebidae; genus Sapajus; species Sapajus apella. Next base: position 60,787 of record NW_022437024.1, read on the forward strand.
CCACAAAGAGAAATATGTGACGTCCTAAGAGGCATGTCCTGCTCAGAAGATCAAAGCTTGACCAGCAGGCAGGAAGGTGGGGATTAATGAGGGATATGCTCATGGTTCCATTGCTGGTGGGACCCAGTGTTATCACTCCTTCCCCCACGGCTAACCCTTTGCAGTAAGGCAAAATAAGCTCAGATACATGCATCTGAGGCATTTCAGAGCAAAAATAACTATTGTCTGCCTTTCCAGACAACCCAAGCAACTGTTACCCTCACGGAGGACTCCTGAGTCCACCTGGGCAGTAGAACGATGATGATGAGGGTTGGGACTGTTAACGTCTGTTCTTTGGTATGTGGTATTGGAAGGAGGGAGAGCAATGACTCATTTTTTGTTTGTATGCTCCCAGACTGTTTTGCTTGGAAAAGCGCATGTTCACATGGACACAGAGAGGGGAACATCACACACTGGAGTCTGTTAAAGGGTGGGGGGCTATGGGAGGGATAGCAGGGGGTGGGGAGATTGGGGAGGGATAACATTAAGAAAAATGCCTAATGTAGGTGAAGGGGGGATGGAGGCAGCAAACCACCATGGCGTGTGTACACCTATGTAACAATCCTGCAAGATTTGCACATGTACCCCAGAACTTAAAGCCTAACAATAATTTTTTTTTAAAAAAGAAAAAGGGCATGTTCTAGTCAAGTAATATTTTTTAAACAGTAAAATTAAAATGTGAAAAGAAAAAAAAAAGTGGATATGAGAAATCCTAAGCTTAGCAGTAAGTTTCAAATGATACTCTCTAAAACTTTTATTTAAAGATGAATATTGGCTAGGTGCAGTGGCTCACACCTGTAATTCCAGCACTTTGAGAGGCTGAGGTAGGAGGATTGCTTGAGACCAGGAGTGTAGGACCAGGCTCGGCAACAGAGCAAGACCCTTGTCTCTAAAAAAAATTAAAAATTAGGTCAGCATGGTGGTGCACATCTGCAGTCCCGGCTACTCGGGAGGCTGACTGGGATGGCTTGAGCCCAAGAGGCGGAGGCTGCAGTGAGCCATGACTGAACCTGCACTCCAGCCTGGGCAACGGAGTGAGACCCTGTCTCTAAAAAAATAAACAAATAAAAATGAATCTCGTTTTGAATAATCAGACTTCTACTCCTCTCTTGCCTCTCATCTCTTAACTCTGCACCTCTGGTGAAAGTGATGAAACTGAGTAAAATGAGGGGGAAAAAAAGGGGGTGGAGCTTCTTAAGCCACATTGTGGAATAAACTCAAGAATTGCCAGGAGCAGAGGCTCACGCCTGTAATCCCAGCACTTTGGGAGTCTGAGATGGGCAGATCACCTGAGGTCAGGAGTTCGAGACCAGCCTAACCAAAATGGCGAAACCCCATCATTACTAAAAATACAAAATTAGCCGGGCGTGGTGAAACATGCCTGTAATCCCAGCTACTCAGGAGGCTGAGGCAGGAGAATTGCTTGAACCCAGGAGGCAGAGGTTGTGGTGAGCCGAGATTGTGCCATTGCACACTATCCTGACGACAGAGCAAGACTCGGTCTCAAAAAAAAATTCAAGAATTAAGATTTGATCTTGTTAGGTTGAGTCCTAATTTTCAAGGACCACTTTCAGTTGTGCTTGTGGGAGTTGATCCCGTTTTCTTAGCTAATGCCTATTAACCTTCAAGTTCCTCTTTCCTTCATTCTCTTCTGTCCCCACCCTGAACCCACGCCCACATCTCTTCCCATTCTCCATACCACGCACATTCACATGCCCAGATCTTCTTGACTCTTTATTTTTTTTTTAGAAGGAATCTCACTCTGTTGCCCAGGCTGGAGTGCTGTGGCCAAACTCAGCTCACTGCAACCTCCACCTCCCAGGTTCAAGCAATCCTCCCACCTCAGCCTCCCGAGTAGCTGGGACCACGCATGTGCTACAACACCCAGCTACTTTTGGTATTTTTATAATAGGAACGGAGTTTCACCATGTTGGCCAGGCTGGTCTCAAACTCCTGACCTCAAGTGATCTGCCCTCTTTGGCCTCCAAAAGTGCTGGAATTACAGGCATGAGCCACCACGCCCAGCCTTTATCCTAATTTATTATTATCCCCTACCTCTAGGCTTCCCCATTCCCCTTCCTCAGAATCTTATTTTATCCTCAAGACACATGAGACATCATAACTTCATTGTGAGAAGCATTAATCTACTAGATGGAGCACGTGTGGAGAGTATCTGAGGTCTATACCAATTCCCACACTAACCTTTTTCATGAAGATCACTTCATCCTTTAAAAATGGGATAAAAGGGCCGGGCGCGGTGGCTCAAGCCTGTAATCCCAGCACTTTGGGAGGCCGAGGCGGGTGGATCACGAGGTCAAGAGATCGAGACCATCCTGGTCAACATGGTGAAACCCCGTCTCTACTAAAAATACAAAAAATTAGCTGGGCATGGTGGCGCGCGCCTGTAATCCCAGCTACTCAGGAGGCTGAGGCAGGAGAATTGCCTGAACCCAGGAGACGGAGGTTGCGGTGAGCCAAGATCTCGCCATTGCACTCCAGCCTGGGTAACAAGAGCGAAACTCCGTCTCAA
>NW_022437024.1:63455-101034 GCF_009761245.1 Sapajus apella
AAAAAAAAAAAAAAAAAAAAAAAAAAAAATGGGATAAAGGAAGGAAACAAGGCTAATCAGCCTGGGCTACGACCAAGAACAGTGCAGGTGTTGAGGGTTCCAGGCTGTGTGAAAGGTGGTTCATAACTGCTAGTAAGCCTAGCCAGGAAAGAGCGGAAAGGCGAACACGAATTAGAGCCTGTGAATAGAGAGAGAGCTGAAGAAGTTGATGGCATGGTTTGCCAAGCTAAAGGAAGAAAGAAAACGAATCAAGAGAGAATGTCGAAGAAGAAATTCAGCAATCAATTTGTTTAATACTGTGCCATTCCACCCTTCTTCCTCATGGTTCAGTGCACAGTCCCTGAGCTCAGGGTAAGCCCTTGAAGTTTCAAAGTCAGGGAGGATAAGCTGGGGTTTCTGAAGAGGAGAGTTTTGGAGGCACACGCCTACTAGATACAAAGAAATGGTATATTTTCCATTACATGATTTGAGTTAGGGTAAAAAGCGTAAAAGCAAGCATTACATTTTTAAAATGTGTATTCCATATTCCAACAGTTATTCTTATCTACTTAAATCCAGAATAATTTTTCATGTGATGACAAGCAATGGGACATGGTGGTCTTTGTGATTTTGTGTCCAAGTAAGTGGTGTACACTTGATTCCTCTTTTCTGGATAAAGCATTAGCAATTCATGGGAAGCCCAAGCAGAGCAAAATGAGTCCTAATTTTCAAGGACCACTTTCAGTTGTGCTTGTGGGGGTTGATCCCACTTACTTAGCTAATGCCTATTAACCTTCAAGTTCCTCTTTCCTTCATTCTCTTCTGTCCCCACCCTGAACCCACGCCCACATCTCTTCCCATTCTCCATACCACGCACATTCACATGCCCAGATCTTGAAGCAGAGCGAAATGAGGCGTGACACTGAGTCGGTGGTGGACTTGGTGTGATGGAGCTCCTTTTTAGGGATTAAACCATTCCAGAATGCATTTGACTCACTTCAAGAACTAATGCTGCAAAGCAAATGACCTACTTCATACTTCAGCCCCTGTCCCTCAGCTTTGCACAGCATTTTGAAGAAGCCCAGAGGACCCGATCCTCTACCACCCATCAGGAAGCAGTAAACCCCCCACACCCACAGAACTGTCCCTCCATGGAGAAGTGAGAACAGGTTCAAAATCGGGTGGAAGTGCTTGCTGCAAGGGCTTTGGCTTCTGCCTGCCCATGTGAAGCAACTCGGGCACACACCTTCAGTGTCTTGGCAAGAAACTCCAACTCCCACAAGAATGGGAAGCAGGCCAAAGAAGGCCAAAACTTTCTCCAAACAGAAGCTCAGCAGCAAAACTCTGTGGGAGAGAGAAAAGTAAGGCAATTGCCCTGGGCATATTGGGCAGATGAGTCAGCACCCAGCAGGAGAGGAGCTTGTAATTCTGGAGAAGTTAGGGCTGGTGCCATCATGGAATTAGGTGGAGAGGAACAGAGAATGTGTACTCATCAAGAAAAATGCATGGTCCAGCATGCAGACATGGAAATGTCCTCTCCACCTGTTTTTCTTTCCTAAGGAATTCTGGGGGTTGTAGGCCAGGTGCATGGCTCCCACCTATAATCTCAGCACTTGGGGAGGCCGAGCCATGTGGAACACTTGAGGTCAGGAATTCAATACCAGCCTGAGCAACATGGCAAGACCCCGCCTCTAGAAAAAAGTAAAATCAAAAATTTAGCCAGGCAGGTAGTACACACCTGTAGTCCCAGCTGCTAGGAAGACTGAAGCGGGAAGATCACTGGAGCCCAGGAGCTTGAGGCTGCAATGAGCTGTGATCATGCTATTGCACTCCAGCCTGGGCAGCAGAGTGATACCGTCTCTAAAAAAAATAAAGACATTGTGGGTTATCTATCCACACCTGTAGTTTAACTCACTGAGAAGAGAAATACTCAGCATTGCAACAAAGTCAAAGAAATCACCACTAAAGAATTTATCCCTATAAGCAAAAACCACATGGACCCCCAAAAACTGACATGAAATTTTTAAAAAGAAAATAACCAGCAGGTGGCAGCACCGGACAACTGACGTAAAACAAGGCTGCGAGGCAGCACTGAAGTTCATCTTGCAGACTTTGCACTGTAACTTTCTTTGATGGGATTTAATTTAGCTATTAGTTAATATCTCATAAGGAGGTTTTTTTATCCCAGCACTTACTACAGTGCCTGGCACATGCCGGGTATATGTGTTGACTGAATGCATGAATGACTGAATGCATGAATGAATGAAGGAATTTTGACAGCTCACCTAAACTAGAAAAATGTCATTATTTGAAATGACCATATTCTCTTCTTATCTCATCACTGCTATTGTCATTTTAATTAGCTTTGGTAATTTTAATAAAGCATCCTATTAATTTTTTCTACTCACACTTTTGACAACCTACATCTTATTCTCTATTAAGTTTTTCTCATCAGACTTTTTTAAAATCTCAGGGTAAAAAAAAAACAAACTTGAGATTAGAAACACAACAGCTAACATTTCAGGTTTATAAGAAATTATTTGTGTTTGAAGGTTGGTGTTTATAAGGAAGGCATTTATGAGTAGACTATCATTGTTTGATTAGTTGTATTTTTTCAACCAATGACTTGTTTGCAGATGGTGCTTAAGTTTTATCATAAAAAAACCAAACGAGGCCGGGCACGGTGGCTCAAGCCTGTAATCCCAGCACTTTGGGAGGCCGAGGCGGGTGGATCACGAGGTCAAGAGATCGAGACCATCCTGGTCAACATGGTGAAACCCCGTCTCTACTAAAAATACAAAACATTAGCTGGGCATGGTGGCGTGTGCCTGTAATCCCAGCTACTCAGGAGGCTGAGGCAGGAGAATTGCCTGAACCCAGGAGACGGAGGTTGCGGTGAGCCGAGATCGCGCCATTGCACTCCAGCCTGGGTAACAAGAGCAAAACTCCGTCTCAAAAAACAAACAAAAAAAACCAAACGAAACTTTTTCTTTCATTGACCATCTCTGAAACACGCTATTGTGCAGTGACTTGTACTTTTTTACAATCCTGCTTAATAATAACTTAAGGTAATAAAAGTTAAAGACTAAATAAACTAGTAGATGGGCCGGGTTCGGTGGCTCAAGCCTGTAATCCCAGCACTTTGGGAGGCCGAGGAGGGTGGATAACGAGGTCAAGAGATCGAGACCATCCTGGTCAACATGGTGAAACCCCGTCTCTACTAAAAATACAAAACATTAGCTGGGCATGGTGGTGCGTGCCTGTAATCCCAGCTACTCAGGAGGCTGAGGCAGGAGAATTGCCTGAACCCAGGAGGCGGAGGTTGCGGTGAGCCGAGATCGCGCCATTGCACTCCAACCTGGGTAACAAGAGCGAAACTCCGTCTCAAAAAAATAAATAAATAAATAAACTAATAGATGATAAGAAATCACTCTGCCCAGGCACTGTGCTCTATTGGGTCAGAGTGATGACTTTCTATCACTTTTGAGATAAAGAAAGAAAATCCTCACCCTTTGCTTCACCAGATACAGAAAATGGCTACGTTGGACACCTGAATAAGAGCCTCCAAATCTACCTATTAGAACGAGTGGTAGCCAAACTTTCCCTAAAAGCTAATGATAGCTGAGCTTGATGGCCTATGCCTGCAATCCCAGCATTTTGGGAGGTCGAGGTAGGAGAACAGGTGGAGGCCAGGATTCATGACCAGCCTGGGCAACACAGTGAAACCGCCTCTCTAAAAGAAAAACTTTTTTTTTTTTTTGAGACGGGGTTTCGCTCTTGTTACCCAGGCTGGAATGCAATGGCCCAATCTCAGCTCACCGCAACCTCCCTCTCCTGGGGTCAGGCAATTCTCCTGCCTCAGCCTCCTGAGTAGCTGGGATTACAGGCACGCGCCACCATGCCCAGCTAATTTTTTGTATTTTTAGTAGAGCCGGGGAGTCACCATGTTGACCAGGATGGTCTCGATCTCTTGACCTCGTGATCCACCCACCTTGGCCTCCCAAAGTGCTGGGATTACAGGCTTGAGCCACCGCGCCCACCCAAGAAAAACTTTTAAATTAGCCACGCTTGGTGATGAGCGCCTTTAGTCCTTGCTAGCTACTGGGGAGGCTGCAGTGAGAGGCTCATATGCACACAGGAGTTCAAGGTGTGGTGAGCTGTGATTGCATCACTGCTCCATCCTGGGCAGCAGCCAGATCCTGTCTCAAAACAAAAATGCTAATGGTAAAACTTTTCCTAGTAAGAATGATGTCAGTTGATGACACTCCGTTGGAGCATGAGGGACATGCTCATGCTTATGCATGTAGATCAAGTTTTGTATAGGGCAGGTATGTTGTCTTATATATTTTCATATATCCCTAGCATCTCACCTGGTGTCTGGTATATTTTAAAACCTCAATCACTATTTACTGAATGTGTGAAGGCTATCAAGACATATCTCACTGAACAGTGATACTTGAATCAGAGCCACGTTCTCAGCAGAAGAAAAGAGTAAGAGGGCAGGGCTTGGGAGTCATCACTCAGCAGACTTACAAGAATGGGCCCAGAGCCAAAATAATTAGCATCATCTAGAATTGGTGACACCATTGATTATCTCTCTCATCTTAGGAACTCCTAGCCTCACGCTGTTCAACCTTGTTACACGTAGCCACGTTTCTACTGCTTTTACACCTTTACTGTGTATGAAATGCAGCTTTTCTGAACTTGAAGAGCCACTTCGAGTCCTTCTTCTCAATAAGGAGAATGTTCTGAGTTATCCTGTGTCTTCCTACTTCTAGAGAAATAATGTATCTATAAACAGTCATCTTACATGTTGATGTTCCCTGCATCAAGCTTAATTCCTACTCTTTTTGCATTCTGCATCCTTTCCCTAGGCAAACGCATCCCCAACCATAATTTCTAAACCAGGAACTCCTGATCTTTACCTGTGATTGCCATTGTTTCTTGAATTTCAAATCTATACGTATAGTTTCCCATAGGACAACTCTGCCTGGGCATACCATATATTAAGAGCTATCTCAAATATATCATATCAAGGATCAAATTCAGAGGCTCTGGTTTAAGATGGCAGATTAAGCACATTTGTTTATCTTTTTCCCGAAAACCACATTAAAAGCATGGTAAAGAAATAAAAGGCCAGTAGGGCACAGTGGCGTGCACCTGTAATCCTAGCTATTCGGAAAGCCAAGGCAGGAGCATTGCCTGAGCCCAGGAGTTCAAGTTCAGCCTGAGCAACATAGACCTCACCTTAAAAAAAAAGGGGGCGGGGAGAAAGGAAAAGGTATGAACACTCCACCCCCCTCCCCCAACCCAACCAAACAAAGAGAACGGAAGAGAAGCTAACGGAGGAATAGAGATTACAGCAAAGTTCTGGAAGTCAGGGGACAGAAGAAGAGGGATGACTGATGATCAGAGCTGATGAGGAAGCTGCAGCCTAGCACCCCTGAGGAATGAGAATACAGCCAGCAAGGGAGTGATCTGTCTAGAATTAACTCAGAAACTGTCTCGACTTGGAGAGTACAAGTTCTACAGAAGGCAAGAGTAAGAAACAGACAACCGGCAAAAGCACATTAGCATCTTCAGAGAAATTAAGAATGACATTGCATCCATAAAACAAGAGCAAGATAAAAGACATGAATGCCAAAACTTCATGCTTCTCCACAACCTGTGTCTGTTCCTACGCCTCCTGTCTCAGTGAATGAATGCTTCCATCCTGCACCCAGTTTCCCAAGCCAGAGAGTTGAAAGTGATCCTTCATTCTTCCCTTCTCTTTGTGCCTCATTCAATAAAATAAGGGTTGATTCTGTCTCCTAAATATCCTTTTTATTTTCCCCTCACTTCTCTTCCTCACAGCGGTTGCCTTTAATAGACGTTTCTTATGTTTCTCCTAATTCTAGCAATCCCTGTTCTATCTCAAGTTTGAAGCCTTCCCAAACATTCTCCAGGATCAAGTAATTCCTAGTTTCAGTCAACCCAGAATCCGGCATACTGTCCTTCAACCAGTGACTGTCCGATTGTCATTTGGATTGAGTAATACCTGACCATCTGTCCAGTCTCCAATTTTTACTGCTCCATACTTTCTTCTTTAAATCCCAGAAATATGGACTTACTTTTAGTTCTTTCTCAAAACATATCTCCTTTTTAAAACACGTGCTGTTCTCCCAGCCCAAAACCCTCATTCTCGTTGTTGGCATAGAAACTCCTTCAAGGCTCAGCTCAAACGTTACTTCCCCTGAGGAAGTTCCCTAATTTCCCCTGGACAGACGTGGGCATTTACACTTGATGTGCCTTGTGAATGCCTCATTTGCCTTCTCTACAACACTTTGGTGTTGAATCGTTCAGTTCCTGTTTCCCCAGACCAGAGTGTAGCCTCTTTGAAGGCAGGAATCAATCCTTTGAGCTTGGTATCCCTTGCACACATGCGGCATAAGGGAATGATTATAATCACAGAATTCCATTTTTTTTTTTTTTTTGAGACGGAGTTTCGCTCTTGTTACCCAGGCTGGAGTGCAATGGCACGATCTCGGCTCACCGCAACCTCCGCCTCCTGGGTTCAGGCAATTCTCCTGCCTCAGCCTCCTGAGTAGCTGGGATTACAGGCACGCGCCACCATGCCCAGCTAATTTTTTTGTAGTTTTAGTAGAGACGGGGTTTCACCATGTTGACCAGGATGGTCTCGATCTCTTGACCTCGTGATCCACCCGCCTCGGCCTCCCAAAGTGCTGGGATTACAGGCTTGAGCCACCGCGCCCGGCCCTCCATTTTTTTTAAGATAGAAGGAAGCTCAAGAAATCATCTGTATAGTTCCTGTCCCTGAACAAATCATATACTATTATTCTCATTTATTAATTGAGGCAACTGAAGCACAGAGACGAAGCAGCTTACTTAAGGTTGCAAAGTGGGGTACACAGGCTTATGTGTGCAATGGGGGCAGAGGCAGAGAGGGGAGAGAAGCTGATTAGAACTAACATCCCAGTTTCCCTCCTACACAGTGCTCCTTCCACCTCATGATGACACCTCTTACCAATCAATTGCCCATTACTGAGAAAATCCACCTCGAAAAAAGAAAAGGAAAGATAAGCAGCAAAAATATATACATTGCCCAAATTGACAAGCAAATTGCTTTCTTTAAAATAATGACAGGCCAGGCACTGTGGCTCATGCCTGTAATCCTAGCACTTTGGGGGGTGAAGGTAGGCAGATCCATTGAGGTCAGTAGTTTGAGACCAGCCTGGCCAACATGGTGAAACCCGTCTCTATCAAAAAATACAAAAATTAGCCGGGCGTGGTGGTGCACACCTATACTGCCAGCCTGGGCTCAGGAGTTGGAGGCCACCCTGGGCAACACGGTGAAACCCCGTCTCTACTGAAATACAAACACTTAGCCAGGTGTGGTGGTGGGTACCCGTAGTCCCAGCTGCGAGGTTGAGGCATGAGAATCGTCTCAGGAGGCGGAGGTTGCTGTGAGCTGATACCATTGCACTCCAGTCGGGGCGACAGTGCAAGACTCTGTCTCCAAAAAAATTAATTAATTAAAATAAAATAATGACGATCATTATCTGATATTTTTAACCCTAATGTTGTTTCAAGCCAGGAGAGTAATCATCCTTTGAGAGTATAGAATCATTTATTCATTTGAAACTATGTCCCATACATAATTTCCTATTAAAATAAGCTAACAAGCAAATGTTCCCATAGGCTACCACGGTCAGTTCTTCCCTGTATCCATTCTCTCTCTCTCTCTTCTTGGTTTTAGAGGTAGATGGGGTCTCACTATGTTACCCAGGCTAGTCTCCAACTCCTCAGCTTCCTGAGTAGCTGGGACTATAGGTGAATGCCACCACACCTGGCTTCCTTGTATTGGTTTATTGCAACTTCTGGTGCATACACCAGCGGTGGCAAGTGAGCCAAATATTATCAGTTCTGGCTGCCTGAAGGCATTTTATTCCCTGCCTCAGCACAGTCTTACATAGCTCACCATTGCTTTGCCCATTCCTGAGAGTTTGCAAGATCTGTGTCTTCCGTTTCTTTTTTATCTCGCTCAGTGCCCTATCTAGAATTATAATAGATACTCAAGAGATAACTTGACTTGATAAAGAAAAGAAAAACACTGCAGAACACTCAGTGACTTTTTACACTTTCTTACCCATTTGTCTCTTGGATATTGTTATTTGATAGCTCCTTCTCAATCTACTTATAGCCTGAATCTATATCAGAATGTATGCAGATGAGCTGCATTGAGAACACCCATTTTTAGACTGCCTAATCCTGGTTTTTCAACCAGGTAGAGCCATTCAGTCAGCCCCAGTTTGCTAGGTTAGCATAGTTCATAAGAACAGAAGCAAAACTGTTGAATTGGATTGCAAATCCCAGCCCTGGCTGACCAAAGGCAATAGACAGGTGTTAGTTACTTTGTCCTTTTCAGAACCACCATGCAAATGATGTAAATTTCCTAGACTCTGCCCTCTACTCTTTTCTATTTGAATATTTTCTCTCTGGACAGTTTTATCCATTTAGCATCATCATAAGCAATATGCTAATGACTCCAAAATCTACAGTTCTAAAACCAACCTCCCCTAAGAGCTAAAGACCCCAATTTCTAAGGGCCTCCTACACAACCCCACATGGATAATCTGATGCCACCTTAAAAAAAGATGTCTAAAATAAATTTCAGCATTTTACTTGAATCTATTTCTCTCACTGTTAAAGATATCACTGTCTTTCCAAACATAATGGCCTAGAACTCCAATCAGAATTTAAACTCCTCTGTACTGTCCCCACACTGGGATAGCTCAGGTGGTTCCTCAGCTCACCAGAAGTTCCCGTGTGACCGTGACTATAACACCTTCCTTTGCTCCCAACCTGATTTTCGTGGGGTCCGCCAAAAACAGTACCTCATCGCCAGGTCCAGTGACTAGTGCAATGGGTGGATATTTGGCCCCAGCCCATCAATTTCTCTCTGGTAACCTTCAGACTGGCCCAAGAGAAGATCCCATTCTTCTTGAGTCCCTCAGCTAGAAGGATGTAACTCCTGAAACATCTGTGGCTGTGACCCTCAAGCTTGGAGAGAGTCTCTACTGCAGAGAATAAAGCCACATTCAGAAAGGGGATATGGAGGAAGAATGACACCTGAGACCCTGATTAAATGTCCCTACCTGGTTGTATCTGTAGTTAGGCTTGTCATCTGACTTTGCAAATATATTTTCCTTTTTTTTTTCTTTTTAATGAGCCACGTTGGGTTTTCATCATTTACAAAGTCCAAACTTAAAACTTTTTCGTTTTCACCCATGCCTCCCCTTGCCCTGACCAGATAGGAAAAGATTTAATCAGCTGCCAAATTCTGTGGATTCTTCCTCGTAGACATCCTCCATATGTGTCCCAGCCACTTCACCTAGCCCAGGCCCTGGGTTACAGTAATGGCTTCCTTACCATATCCCCAAACTCTAATCTTGCATTCTCTAATCACCCTCCAATTGCTGTCAAAAAGCTTCTTTAAAAGGCATGGTGGCATGAGCCTATAGTCCCAGCTACTCAGGAGGCTGATGTAGGGGATCGCTTGAGCCCAGGAGGCAGAGGTTGTAATAGGCCAAGATCGCACCACTGCACTCCAGCCTGGGAAATAGAGCAAGACTCTGTCACAAAAAAAAAAAAAAAAAAAAAAAGGCTTCTAAAAGACTGAACATGGCCGGGCGCAGTGACTTACACCTGTAATCCCAACATTTTGGGAGGCCAACGTAGGAGGATCACTTGAGGTCAGGAGTTCAAAACCAACCTGACCAACATGATAAAATCCCATCTCTACTAAAAATAAAAAAATTAGCCGGGGCATGGTGGAAGGTGCCTATAATATCAGCTACATGATGGGACCTGGGAGGCTGAGGCAAGGGATTTGCTTGAACCTGGGAGGAGGAGGTTACAGTGAGTCAAAACCGCACCATTGCACTGTAGCCTGGGCGACAGAGTGAGACTCTCTCAAAAACAAAAAAAAGACGGAATGTGTCAGCCTTCTCTTCAGTAGCCTTCAGTGGCTCCCTAGAACCCACAGAATAAAAATTAAAATCAAACGGGCTCAAACCTTCTATGATTTTGGCATTTGCTTCTTTTCCACTCCATCTCTCAGTATATCCTTCAGGCAAACGTGACCACTCACTATCACTAAATATTTCCTGAACTTTCCTGCCTCTGTGCTTACAATTTTCTCTCCACCTACCAGAAATACAAATCCTACCCATTCTTAAAATGCCATTTCTTTTTTTGAAAATGTTAGTGTGCAGCCGGGCGCGGTGGCTCAAGCCTGTAATCCCAGCACTTTGGGAGGCCGAGGTGGGTGGATCACGAGGTCAAGAGATTGAGACCATCCTGGTCAACATGGTGAAACCCCGTCTCTACCAAAAATACAAAAAATTAGCTGGGCGTGGTGGTGCGTGCCTGTAATCCCAGCTACTCAGGAGGCTGAGGCAGGAGAATTGCCTGAACCCAGGAGGCGGAGGTTGCGGTGAGCCGAGATTGCGCCATTGCACTCCAGCCTGGGCAACATGAGTGAAACTCCGTCTCAAAAAAAATAAATAAATAAATAAAATAAAAAAAATAAAATGAAAATGGTAGTGTGCTTGGTGTTTTTGAGACAATCTCATTCTGTCACCCACACTGGAGTGCAGTGGCTCAATCTTGGCTCTCTGCAACCTCCTCCTCCCAGGTCCAAGGGATCCTCCTACCCCAGCCTCCCAAGTAGCTAGGATTACAGGCACCTGTCACCACACCCAGATAATTTTTGTTTTTTAGTAGAGACAAGGTTTCGCCATGTTGCCCAGGCTGGTCTGTAACTCCTGGTCTGAAGTGATTTGCCCTCCTCAGCCTCCCAAAGTGCTGGGATTACAGGTGTGAGTCACCGTGCCTGGCAATATGCCACCTTCTTTATGAAACCTAAAATCTCTCAAACATCAGCAAACCACATTTTCTTTGCTTCTAGAGCACTTGATGCCTCTACCAAAGCATTTTGCTTTATACTACAGTTATTTTAACATGTCTTATTTTCCTTTTAGGCTATAAAACTTCTTGAGGACAGAAACTCTTCCCCGTTAACTATTAATACCAAATATTACCTAGTAAGTTTTCACCAAACATCTGTTAAATTGATTTGACATGTATATTTAGAAAGAGGGTTTTTTCTCCTCTTATTACTTCAAATTTTAATTCAGTTTTGGAATTAATGCTTTCAATGGAATCTGTGAGACATTTTTTATAAAAATGTAGGTAATTGCATCATTTTCTATCCTACCATTCTCGTGGATTTCCTCTGTAAGAGAAGTCCCAGTTCAAAATCAATTCTGGGAGAAAACTGAATGCCTGATTCTGTCCCATTAAGAAAAAACATCTTCCAGCTTCTCTCCCTTCCTTCTTTCCTTCTTTCGTGTCTTTTTTTTTTCCTTTTTTCTTTCTTCTTCTAAGAGATAATCAAAATGCAAGCTATGGCTTAGGTATAATTTTAGGTGCCAAACCAAAGTCAACTTTTATTTGTAACTCTTTGCCAAGTCAGCAGTTCATCCTCTCTCTGATCTATGAAGGCTGCACCTGAACCAGCTTGAGTCATGTTATTTGTATGACATAAAAATGGGGCATCTGATAACATCTGCTCCCTTTCTCCCACCCAAATCGCGAATGGAATTCCTCTCCCTTCCCTTAGTCACCAGCTTTTGAAGATTTGCAGTCTGATAGTAAAAAAACATGGATTTTGAACTTTAAGCAGTGCAGTTAAAGTAAGGAAGCTGCAAGAGAAGGAAACACAGAGTGGACCCTTAATAATAATGACTTCTCTGTGTGCAGGAATGAGCTACAGAAGATAGGAGAGAAGAATGAGAATGGATGACTAAGAGCAATGAAAGCATACAAAGACACCCCAAGAAAGTGAAATATTTGCTTATGAATGAACAGGAAGGGAAAAAATAGCTTTGTGCCTTTCTTGTAGTAGATACTCAATAGCCATTTATTTAAGAATTCGGGGGCCAGGCGCGGTGGCTCACGCCTGTAATCCCAGCACTTTGGGAGGCCGAGGCGGGTGGATCACGAGGTCAAGAAATCGAGACCATCCTGGTCAACATGGTGAAACCCCGTCTCTACTAAAAATACAAAAGTTAGCTGGGCATGGTGGCGCGTGCCTGTAATCTCAGCTACTCAGGAGGCTGAGGCAGGAGAATTGCCTGAACCCAGGAGGCGGAGGTTGCGGTGAGCCGAGATCGCGCCATTGCACTCCAGCCTGGGTAACAAGAGCGAAACTCCGTCTCAAAAAAAAAAAGAATTCGGGCCAGGCGCGGTGGCTCACGCCTATAATCCCAGCACTTTGAGAGGCCGAGGCGGGCGGATCACAAAGTCAAGACATCAAGACCATCGGCCGGGCACGGTAGCTCATGCCTGCAATCCCAGAATTTTGGGAGGCATAGGTGGGCGGATTACGAGGTCAAGAGATGAAGAGCATGGTGAAACCCCATCTCTACTAAAAAAAATACAAAAATTAGCTGGGCGTGGTGATGCACGCCTGTGGTCCCAGCTACTCTAGAGGCTGAGGCAAGAGAATTGCTTGAAACCGTGAGGCGGAGGTTGCAGTGAGCCGAGATTGTGCCACTGCACTACAGCCTGGCGCCTGCCAACAGAGCAAGGCTCTGTCTCAAAAAAAGAAAGAAAGAAAAAAGACCATCCTGGTTAACATAGTGAAACTCTGTCTCTACTAAAAATACAAAAATTAGCTGGGCATGGTGGCGCACGCCTGTAGTCCCAGCTACTCTGGAGGCTGAGGCAGGAGAATTGCTTGAACCCAGGAGGCGGAGGTTGCTGTGAGCTGAGATGGCGCCACTGCACTCCAGCCTGGGCACCAAGAGTGAAACTCCGTCTAAAAAAAAAATAAGAAGAAGAATTTGGACAGTCCTTAAAAGATAGGGCTTGCATTCTTAGAACTGAGAATCAATAAGAAAAACTATTCCTTTGAGAGGACCATGGTAATTTTAAGGCTATGGGATGACTTATTTAAATGGTTTGAGCAGAACTCAGTTAAGCCCCTGTCTGCATACAATTCTATACAGACTGAGTTTTAGAGTCTTTTGTTCCAGCATTCATAGCCTGAAACTATATCCAAATGTTTGCAGATAGATTGCATTGAAAACATTTGTTTTTAGACAGCCTTATTCCGGTTTTTCTACCAAGTAGAGCCGTTCAGCCAGCCTAATTTTGCTAGGTTCACACAGCTACTAGGATCTGAAACAAACCTGATCAACTGGATTCTGAGTCCTGAACCTCGTTGGCTAAGGGCACTAGGAAGATGTTACTGATACAGCGTCAGAGAATATATAGGTAACTGATCCAATACAGAACCAGAGAGTTGGGGTATGGGAGTGAAAATTGCATCCGATTTCTGTTCAGAAAAACCTGTGTTTGAATCTTGGCTCCCTTGGGTAGACTTTGAACATATCACTCAGTTTCTCTGGTTCAGTTTCCTGTGGCTGTGAATGAAAAACTCCATTTCTCTCAGATTCAGCTTCCTGTGAAAAATTGGAATATAAAGCTGTTATGAGGATTAAATAAGACAATGTATATGAAGGTATCTTAGAGTCTGCAAAGTGTTATGTAAATGTAAGGTATTATAAATTTTTGGTTATGGACTTGTTAACAAAGTGATGTGTTAACAATACGCTTAAGCAAATATTTCTATTATTAGTTTTTGAGAGCAGGAGAATCACGTGCAATATATATAGAGAGAGGATGAGCCATCACTAATTCAATACTAATTCAAATGCTTATTGGCAGCGTAGCATACTGTGTGCCAAGAGTGTTTTCAGTACCGGAGATACAGCAGATAAAAAGATTATAATACCTGTCCTCAGGGACAGCGTATAGATAAACAACGAACCAGTAAAAACAAAGAGGGCTGCAAAAAGTCACTTGGGTCAAATTTGGGATTGTATCATTGCGAAATTCGTGTAGAATGATATTTTTCAGTTGCTAATGTCACAAAAAGCACACACAAAAGTGAAACAAACTATATACACAAGTGATAGACACTAAACTGATCAAAGCCTCAGATTATCAGGAGGAAGTCACTTCTACAGTCCTCCCCACCTCCAATTGCTACTCCCCTGCCCAACCTACCGCCTCAAGAATTTTGACTGATTAAGAACTGAATGGAGGCTGGACAGAAGATGGGAACCACGTGCTTTATATCTGGGGTTAATGTCCATAATATGATAGAATGTGTCCTGGAGAAAAGTAGCCTAGGGAAAGGAAGTAGAGACTGTCCTGGGTGGTGAACATAGAGGATGGTGGGAAGGTGGCATCTGAGCCTGAAGGAAGTGAGGGCGCCATCCACATGGAGATCTGGGGGAATCCCATGCCCACCAAGAGGAACAGAGCAGATGGCCCTGAGGTGAGAGCACGTCTAGTGTGTGCAGGAGACAGCAAGGGGGTCAAGGAGGCCACAGAGGAATAAGGGGGCGGAGGCTGGTGACAGGAAAAATTTAATAAAAAAGATCAGAAGTAACTGGGCCAGAGGTGTGGGAGAGCCACGAAAGACGCTGAACGTTATGATGTAGGACTTTCTCCTTGGTTCAGCTGAAAGCTAGGTTCTTGTCACAAGGCCATGAGAGAGTAGGTTCGCGTACAATCTGAAGGGTCAGAGAAATGGAATGTATTGGGCAAAAAGGGGAAAAGGCGGGGGCGGGGAGCGGAAACAGGGACGCTAGGCAGAGCGAGAGTCTTGCTAGCCAGTCTTTCCACCTCCCAGATTGAATTCCAGGTACCATCAAGGACCAGGAGGGTCCAGGCTCCTCCCCACTGCGAATGGCACGGAGGGGAATGGGGGAATGTGGGGAATGCCACGGGGGTTTGGGGAGGAATGGGGGGTGGGGGGGTGGGTAATGGGGGTTGGGGGATGGGGGTGTGGGAGGCGGGACCTCCCGAGGCTCCACCTCAGTGCGCATTCCTCCCAGTGCGCAGGAAGGGGAGGTTCTGCAGGGAGACCTTACCGCCTGGCTGTCTTGGTTACTCTGGGTGAGATGGGGAGCTGTTGAAAGACGTTGAGCAGAAGAGCAACATGATCTGAATGGCCTCCAGAATAACTCAGGCCACTGTGTTGAGAGCAGACTGCAAGGGGCAAGCTCAGAGCAGAAAGCTCAGAGCAGTGAAAGGCCATTGAAATAATCCAGGGGAAAGGAGACCTGTACCAGGATGCGAGCGGTGTTCACGGGAAGTGGCTGGATTTGGCGTATGGTTTGCAGGTAAAAACAACAGGATTTGCTGACACGCTGGATGTGAGGTGTAAGAGAAAGGGAAATATATAGATGGATTTCAAGTTTTTCAGCCTGAACAGGTGGAAGGGTCAGTTGGTAGTGACTGAAAAAAGAAGGTGCTTGGGAATTGGCTTAAGTAGGATTGCCTTGAGAAGTCAAGAATCATTGTTTCACTTACTTCTATTGCCATAAGTGAGGGAGTCAGGATTTAATGAGTAAAGTTAGAGAAAGAATTTAGCCAATTTGAATGAAAATGACATTCCAAGAATAGGTTGAGAATATAGATGCAAAATATGCAGGTGAGTGATGGGCTCACCTAGTGAGTTTGCTGGACCGGGTTAGAGCAGATGGTTGAGCTGAGGAGTAGCGGGGAGAAGGCGGGAAGTTGAGGGAGCACAGGATGAAGACTTGTATCTTGCTGTTTTAAGATTTCATCACTAGGGCCACAGGAGGGGGGGCAGCAGGTTAAAAACAGGTGGTAGAGGCTGGGCGCGGTGGCTCAAGCCTGTAATACCAGCACTTTGGGAGGCCGAGGCGGGTGGATCACGAGGTCAAGAGATCGAGACCATCCTGGTCAACATGGTGAAACCCCGTCTCTACTAAAAATACAAAAAATTAGCTGGGCATGGTGGTGCGTGCCTGTAATCCCAGCTACTCAGGAGGCTGAGGCAGGAGAATTGCCTGAACCCAGGAGGCGGAGGTTGCGATGAGCCGAGATTGCGCCATTGCACTCCAGCCTGGGTAACATGAGTGAAACTCGGTCTCAAAAAAAAAAAAAAAAAAAAAACAGGTGGTAGACAACATCCTGTTGGTTGTAGCCTTGAGATGTGTGAGTGAAGAGCAAGGTAAGAATTTCAACAAAGACAACAAAGATGAAAAGAAAATATTAGTCTATGGCATATAGATGGGGAGAAATCTTAAGAAAAAATGCTGGATTCAGAACATACCATTCTCATGGCAGGAAGAGTAACATATATTTTTAGGTGACCTTCCATTTCGCTTACTCTCCATCCAATTTATTAACTTCTATGGGTTCTACCTCCAAAGCATTTCTTGGATCTGTCCACGTCTGTTGGATTCCACTGCTAATACTCTGTTCCAGGTGAGTAAGGCCTCTTCTCTTGGCTATTGCAACGTCTTCCTAAATGTCCCTCCACTTCTGCTCTTGTCTTCTTCTAATATATTTCCCACATAGGTATAAGAAAGAAAGTATTAAAATGTCTATCAAATATTTTCTGATATCTGGGATACTCTTCTTAAAGTTCAATGACTCCCCATTTCTCTTAGAATAAATTATAATGATAACAGCACACTTGTGGCACATACCATGTGTCAGGCACTATACTAACAGCATTACACAGATTAATGTGTATAATATTCAGTTCTCTGAGGCAGGTGCTGTTATCATAATTTATATCTATCCGATGAGGAAACTGAGGCACTGGGAGGTGATTCGTTCAGGATACCTGTCTTAACCTGGATTTCCCAGAAAGCAGAGCCCCGATAAATACATATGTGCCGCTCCTCTGTTGGGGATTGCAATCTCAGAAATGCAGGAGTGAGGCAGGCAGAGAAGGACCACCATTTTCCAAAAAAGGCCCCGGCATGGCATCAAGCACATCTGATTGCTTGGTCTTGCATTACCATTGCTACCCTGGACACTCCATCTGGGTAGAGGAGGAGAAGAATTTATTCACTAGCATCTCTCACTCTTTGGTCAGAGGTTTACTCCGTGGGGCATTGCCTCCCTTGCACTTGTGCCCACAGGCAGATCTTTGCACCAGCAGGATTGCACTGAGGCAAAAGAAAATAGGTGTGACAGGGCACAAGGCAGGGATGACCAGGTTGGTCCACATGAAGCCCATTGGAACCCAGGCAGAGCTGCGGTCACATTGACCACTGGAGCAGAGTAAGTAGCTAAAGACCCTCAGGACGCATGAGGTCAGAGGACCTGAAGTAGTGCACAAGTGGCCGACACATACAGGCAGTGAGGAATCAAGCTGCGGTACAAACGCTGACAGCCTGGCCTCAAAGCCCATACATTTAAGATTGCTCTGATACGCTGCCCTGCAGAATAAGACCCAAACCCTCTACCATGCCCTACAGTCTCCTGCATGATCTAGCCCCTACCATCTGTCCCACTCCATCTTGTACCTTCTTTTCCTCACTCACAAAGCTTCAGGAACTTGTTCTTTCAGTTCCTAAATTCCCCTCCATCCTTTCCTGCCACAGGACCTTAAAGCATGAGTCCCTCTGTGCGGATGCTTTTTCTTCCTCTTTTGCGTGGCAAACACTTTCTTATCTTTTAGTCACAGTTTAAGTGTTGCCTTCTAGAGAGGCCTTCCTGACCACTCTGTAAAAGAGGACTTCCCCCTTGTAATTCTTCTCTTCTACTCCATGTGTGTTTCTTTCACAATACTGATCACAGTTCAAAGTAATTTTATTAATTTCTTTGATAACTTCTTTTTTGTGTCTGTCTCCAGGAGAATGTAAGCCTATGGAGACAAGGACAATGTCTGTCTTCCTCACCATTACAGCCTCAGCATGGAGCTCAGTGCCTGACCCAAGGAGATGCTCAGTGAATAGTTGTAGGATGAATGAATTAAGGGCTCTTATATGAGAAATAGATTTTTTTTTTTTTTTGAGATGGAGTCTCACTGTCACCCGGGCTGGAGTGCAGTGGCGTTATCTTGGCTCACTGCAACCTCTGCCTCCCAGGTTCAGGCAATTCTCCCACCTCATCCTCCCAAGTAGCTAGGACTATAGGCATGTGCCATCACGCCTGGCTGAGTTTTGTACTTTTAGTAGAGATGGGGTTTCACTGTGTTGGCCAGGATGGTCTTGAACTCCTGACCTCAGGTGATTTTCCTGTCTCAGCCTCCCAAAGTGCTGGGATTACAGGCGTAAGCCACTGCACAGCTTTTAAGGTGGTATTGTCCACATCGCTTTTTGAAGTGAAAACACTGTGGAGTTACCGAACGGACAAATGAATGATGCTAACGTGTGAAGGAAGAGAACAGACTGGAAGGAAATTAGATGAATGGTCTGGCTCTCTCAAGTTTCCTTCCAGCTCTATGAGCCCTTGAACCATGGAGTATATTTTTAGGGAAGTGCAAAGGAACAGGAAGGAAGCAAAGGTAGGAATTCCTTAGGAAGTTCAGTATAGAGAACCTAGAGAGTGTCTCCCATTGTATGGCAAACAGGGAGTTATTTAAAGCAGGGGTTTGAAACTGGGAACCTCTAAATGGCTTACAAAAATCCAGGAGCACTCATAAAACTGTATACAAAACATGTCTCCATATCTGCATGTGCAATTTTCTAAGCAAAAGTTTCTATTGTATTTGAAAAGGAACTCATACCCTTTACGTGGTTGGGAAACACTAATTGATTGCAGAAACAGATGCGTCTACAGATAATCTAGACTTACTTCCTCAGTTTTCAAATGAAGACATCGAGGCCCAAAGATGTTATGGGAACATAACATCTAAACCTGCTAAAATGCAAACACAATAAATTAGGTGACAAGAAGGCCCAAGATTCTCGATTCCCATTCTAGTGTTCTTTGTTGTGCCACAATACCTTCCTGAAATTAAGTTATAAAATACTATGTGAAGAAAAGAGAAATGTTTACTATCTTGGAAAATAAAAGAGAAAATCTAAACTGATAGCAAAGGTAAATGAAATAGAATCTCAAGGCTAGAGGAGCCTCCAAAGTTCCACTGAACAGTTCCCTGACCACAGGCAAAAACCATGTAAACAACCTGGAATGATCATTTTTCAAGATGGTTAAGGAATATGAAAGAAAGAATCAAAATGATTATTCAGCACTTAACTTAGAAATCAAATACTAGATTATCCTTATTCATAAACATAAGCATGAATATAGTTGTCTCTTGGTATCCATGAGGGATTGGTTCTAGGGCTCCCCCGATACCCAAATCTACAGGTGCTCATGTCCCTTAAATAAAATGGCATAGTGCTTGCCTACAGCCATTCTCTTGTTTACTTTAAATCATCTATGGATTCTTTGTAACGTCTAACACAAAGTCTACACCTCACTTCATTTGCATGGATTCAATGTAGTACTTGGCATACAGCACATTCAAGTTTGCTTTTTGAAAGTTTGTCGAATATTGTTTTCCAAATACTTTCATTTCTTGATTGGTTGAATCCACAGAAGCAGAACCCACCCAAATGGAGGGCCGACTGTGTATATCAAAGCTTCCCACAAAAAAGAATTTAAAAATAAAGGCATAAGCTGACCACCTATCAAAATCCAATGCTCAGTTGTGATGCAAAACCGAAACAGAAGCATGCTGTGTTTTCTAATAACTGCTAAGATAACAAAGTGTGGTGAACATTTGACTGTCTCTCACAACGTGAGTCTAAGGACAAATTAAGTAAATTAATTGCACAATCTCTAGTCCCCCATTTAGGCAATTAGTCAACTTTTGTTCAGGAAACGTCAGGCTGTTAGGATACCTGAATTAAACTTCTTGCAACTGCCACCAATTTCTGGGCTTGAACGAGTCACTTTCTCTAGTTCTCAGCTTCCTCCATCTTCACAGTGGAAAAAGGTTAACCTTGGACAGGGGTTTTCAACTTGCTTTGTTTTATTTTATTTTATTTTATTTATTTTGTTGCCACTCTGTTGCCAGGCTGGAGTGCAGTGGCTCAATCTTGGCTCACTTCAACCTCTGCTTCCTGGGCTCAAGCAATTCTCCTGCCTCAGCCTTCCGAGTAGTTGGGACTACAGGTGTGTGACACCACGCCCAGCTAATTGTATATTTAGTAGAGACGGGGTTTCACCATGTTGGCAGAATGGTCTCAATCTCTTGACCTTGTGATCCACCCACCTCAACCTCCCAGAGTGCTGGGATTACAGTCATGAGCCACCATGCCCAACCTCATTTTTTTTAATTTGATATCGTGTTGCTGTTGTTACCACCCACACAGTAAGACATATATTTTTTATTATCTGCATCCATAAACATATATGCTCATAACTGAAACAAAAGTTTTGCAAGACAATATTGATGCTCAGTATATTCAGTGCACTCTGATATTTTCTATTCTATTAGATTATGTCCTGTTTTTAAATGTATATGTAGGTTATAACTCATTACATTGATTTAATAACCTATGCATGGGTCACAATCTACAGGTTAAAAAACATAAAGATCACTTGTAGTTTTCCTGTTCTACCAATAAACTCTCTGCAAGAACCACAAGTCAATAGTACAGTCAATTTACTTGAAATTCTATTTTCTCCCTTTGTTTGTCACAGGTGATAATGGGCAGTGATAAAGAATTACAAGTAGAGAAAGGGAAATGAAGTGCTTTGAGCATCCATGTGAGGAAATTCTGCCAGTAAGTAATTTAACATTAACCAGAGAGAAAGACAGGACATCCACAGTTGGAAAGTTTTCACTGACTTTTTTTTTAACCTGCCTATGAACTGTTCAGGTTTTAAGACTTTCCCAAGAAAATGTTTGAGAGAAGGTGGGGATAGAAAGGAGAGAAGGAGAAGGAAGGGGGAGAAAAGGAAAGGAGGAAAAAGAGGTGAATGTTCAAGTGTTGGTGGGTGGTGCTGACCCCCTACACTAGTGCAAGCCTCAGTCCAGGCAGAAACCCCCTCTACACATGTGAGAAAGGACCTACTGGGCTGTGTCAGCACCCTGCACTGCCAGAACACGTATAAATCAAAACCTGACCATTACAAGTCTACAAAAGATTCTTCAGTGCCTTCTCAGCCTCTACAGGGTAAAGTGCAAACTCTTCAGCACAGCACACCAACGACTCATGATCTGGTAGCATCTTTCCCTTCTCCCCCACAACCGCAATGGTACACATGCCATCACCAGTTGCATAGAGTCCTTAAAGTTCTCCGAACACCCCTTCCCATGCTGCTTTGATTTGGCTTCCACTCCTCTCTCAACAGTTTAATAGAAGCATATTCTTTACTTTCTAGCTGTCCATTTGTATTTCCTATTAAGACAGCACATCTAAAATGACTTCAATTCCCAAAGGCTCTGGAATCTTGTTTTGTTTTTTTTTTCTCCTTATTTTGGCATTTCATTGAGCTCACCTCTGTTCATTTTCTTTTCTTTCCTTTCTCTCTTTCTTTCTTTCTTTTTTTTTTTTAATTTTTTTTTTTTTGGAGACGGAGTTTCGCTCTTGTTACCCAGGCTGGAGTGCAATGGCGCGATCTCGGCTCACCGCAACCTCCGCCTCCTGGGTTCAGGCAATTCTCCTGCCTCAGCCTCCCGAGTAGCTGGGATTACAGGCACGCGCCACCATGCCCAGCTAATTTTTGTATTTTTAGTAGAGACGAGGT
Source organism: Sapajus apella (assembly GCF_009761245.1). Classification (NCBI taxonomy): domain Eukaryota; kingdom Metazoa; phylum Chordata; class Mammalia; order Primates; family Cebidae; genus Sapajus; species Sapajus apella. The sequence goes on from NW_022437024.1 coordinate 85,044, forward strand.
TTCACCACGTTGACCAGGATGGTCTCGATCTCTTGACCTCGTTATCCACCCTCCTCGGCCTCCCAAAGTGCTGGGATTACAGGCTTGAGCCACCGCGCCCGGCCTATTTATTTATTTTTTTAGGCAGAGTCTTGCTCTGTCTTCCAGGCTGGAATGCAGTCAGTGCTGTGATCTCAACTCACTGCAACCTCCACTTCCCGGGTTCAAGAATGCCCTCCGCTCTGCCTCCCCCTTCTAGTCCTTCGAGTCTCTATAGCACACACATCCCTTTTCTGTCATGCCCCTCCAACACTGTGCTCACCCCAGTCACAGATGCTAATGCAGGGTATTGCAACACATGGTATCTGCTCACCTTCCCCACCTGACCCTGAGTTCCATGAGTGCAGGGATGGTGTCCACCCTGTTCAAGGTTAACCGTGTCCAACACACAGTAGGAATCCCGTAAGTATTTGTTTGCTGAGCATTGAAGGACTCTCCTGTATTCTACCTGTCCTAGCTGCTGTCCTAGCTACCTATGACTGGAAGCTCTGAACCTCAGTTATGATGGTTGGCAGTCAAGTGTGATCAGATTAAGTAAATTATCTCTAGTCTGACAAAACTTTAGCAAAAACTTCACATAAAAAGTGAAGTATGGGCCAGGCGCGGTGGCTCACGCCTGTAATCCCAGCACTTTGGGAGGCCGAGGGGGGTGGATTGCGAGGTCAAGAGGTCGAGACTAGCCTGGCCAACATGGTAAAACCCTGTGTCTACTAAAAATACAAAAATTAGCTGGGCGTTTGGCACGCACCTGTAGTCCCAGTCCCAGCTACTCGGGAGGCTGAGGCGGAAGAATCGCTTGAACTCAGGAGGTGGAGGTTGCAGTGAGCCAAGATTGCACCACTGCACTCCAGCCTGGTGACAGAGAAAGATTCCGTCTCAAAAAAAAAAAAAAAAAAAAAAAGTGAAGTGTGAATCTTTACCCATTTAAAAAATGATAACGATTAAGCAGAATGGGAATGCTGGCAACCAGTCAAGAGAATGTTATCCTCCTAAGCAGCCCCTCCAAACCAACTTGAAATTCACAGTGAAAAACAGAAAACAGAAAACCACAGTGGAGGGTGAACAGATTTTAAGAAATTTCGTATTTGGACTGTATCCCTTTTATTAGTGGAAAACAGAGGTAAATGTGGCTAATTGTAAAAATCATGTGTGTGAAGGAAGGCAAGTCGCCTCTAAAACTCAAAGATATACTCCTACCTTGATTAGTAAAAGAGTGGAATTTCACTCAAACAATAAATCACTGGTGTGAGGAGCAAGTCACATGGGCTCATATAATTCATTCCTAAAATATTATAAATAAAACAAGAAATGATTAATTAAATCCAGCAAGGGATGATGATAAGAGCAAGAAAGATAATGAATGTTATCCCAAGAAAGGACAAAATGAAATCTTGCATTTTAGAAAATGAACACAGGCCAGGTGTGGTGGCTCACACCTGTAATTCCAGCACTTTGGTAGGCCAAGGTGGGCGGATTACCTGAGGTCAGCACTTTGAGACCAGCTTGGCCAACATGGTGAAACCCTGTCTCTACCAAAAAAAATATAAAAATTACCTGGGTGTGTTGGTTCACATATGCAGTCCCAGCTACTCAGGAGTCTGAGATGGGTGAATTGCTTGAACCAAGGAGGCGGAGGTTGCAGTGAGCCGAGATTGCACCACTGCACTCCAGCATGGGAGACAGAGCGACACTCCATTTTAAAAAAAAGAAAAGAAAAGAAAAAGAAGAAGAAAAGAAAATGAACAGTGGTGAGCCCAATGAAACCTCAAAATAAGGAGGAAAAAACAAAACATGATTCCAGAGCCTTTGGGAATTGAAGTCATTTTAGATATGCTGTCTTAACAGGAAATACAAGCGGACAGCTAGGAAGTAAAGAATATGCTTCTATTAAACTGCTGATAAAAAGCAGATGACAGAATATAAAGAACTAGGGACATGGTTTAAATCTCCTTGTCTCTATGACATACAGGATATCTCAATTAGATAATGATTTCTTTTCATTTCCTGAAGAACAAAGAGGCTGAATAAAGTAAATGTATTTGTTGGTTATCGGAAAGAATAAAGAAGCCTGCTTCCAAATGCATTTCCCAGTGAATCCAATTCTGGCCCTTGGTAAATTCTTTGAAGAAAGTGTCTATGAGCACATGAAGAAATGCAACCAGTAAAATAACATGAATTCTCGAGGGCAATTCAGGATGTGATTACGTTTTCTTCATTGTAGGGATTTTGTCCTAAAAATTACTGATGGTTATATACTGGTGGAGAAACTGTGATTTTTAAAAGTTTTATACTTAGGTTTGTATCATCAAAATTTCTATAATGAGCATATATTAGAATAAAAAACACTCCCCTTCCACCCATCTTCCACCAAAAAGAAAAATTGCGATAGGAAGACATCTAAAACTTTGGTTTATTTGATCTTTTGTGGCAGAAATATGAAAAATGTGATCCTGTCATTCAAATGACTACTAAGAGGATCTCTGGGAAATTAGACTATTCAGAAGAACATCAAATCTAGGCTCTTAGAAGTGGAAATTGGAGGACATCATTCCAGTGGTAGCAAGGGGCTTAAATAACCCCTTCCACCTGGGCAGAGGTGAACTTTGTGGTGGTATTGCTATTATTTGACAGTAAGTAAGCAAGCAAGGTTAGGAGATTTTTATTTTAGTGACTTAGTCATCGCCAAGTTCTTGATCAAAAAAACAGAAACTAAATCAGCTGGCTCAGATATTTTGAAAGTACGTTTATTTTTAAGGACACCAGAACCATGAAAACATGATTCAGTCCAGCCTCGTGGGAGCTGCAGATGGGAACTGGTGAGCTGTCGGGTTGGGGTCCATGCTGCAGAAGTCCTGGCAGCCTCATGGCCTCTTTCCTCTGCTCTGTTCTGAATATCTGCCCCATTCTTATCTCAGCAGACCAGATCCCTTGACTTATTCAAAATTTCTGCTCTCTTGTGATTTGGCTCTGCACGTGACTTTTGTTGGGCCATAAAACTGCCCCCAGACACGATGCTACGTGACAGATAGGCTCCCGGCAGCCAGCACAAACTTTCAGAGAGCCAGTTCCACATTGAAAAGAAAAGATGTTGATTGTCTCAGCCTGGGTGAGGTGTTCAACCCTGTTTACATCTGCCGTGGCAGAGGGACTAGGATACATTTTATCAGTGACCACTTTGGCTGAGCTCTTCAACAGAGGCTTATCGGGGCTAAGTTCCAGAGAAGGGGACTTTGTGCCAAGTATCCAAAATACATTTATTACCTTTGAATAAGCATCTTTGGATGAATCTGCACACCTTCTCCCTATCCACAGTCTCATTCCTACAGCGGCCCGCCCCTTCCTGGCTGAAACAGAAAACAACTCACTCATACTAAAGTGCTTATGACTGACCAAGTGACTTCAGAGCAAATCATAAGTCTTCCCAGGGATTGACTAAATTTAATTTTCTCTAAAAAGACAGAATTTTGACTGTTATTTAATACTACCTTCTAGTATAGAAAATGTTTGCAACTGTAACTTTGTAAATCCCAGAAATGAAAGGTGAAGAGTACCTCTCCAAGGCTGTTTGCATTTTTAAAGAGAATTCTAAATAATAATGATAATTAACATTAATTTCGTGTTTATTCTATGTCAGACACTCTTCTGAGAACTTAACACATGGTAATTTCTTTAATTCTTACAACAACCCAAGCAACAGAGGTGTTAATTAGGATAACATTAACTGTGGTAACAAATAAATACTGAAAATATATGCCTTAAATAAAATAAAAGTTTACTTCTTGCTTACATCACAGACCAGGATGGGTGTTCCTCCATCTGGGTCTGTAGATGGCTTTCCTCCATTTGGTGATTCAGAAATCAAGGTTTTTTTTGTTTTCCCTGTAGCTCTGCCATCTCCTAAACCTCATTGTCAACTGATGTCAGCCAGGGAAGAAAAAAGAAAGTGTGGAGAAGTTACCCGCGTCTTAAAGAGCCTGGCCTGGAAGTGACACACTTCAAGTCCACTCTATTGATGAGAACCAGTCTCCAGGCAACAGCTGGATGCAAGGGGGTGAGAAATGTAGTCTCTGATGGAACAGCCAGTTCTCAGAAAAATTAGTTTGTTTTATTTTTTGAGACAGAGTTTCGCTCTTGTTGCCCAGGCTGGAGTGCAATGACTCCATCTCGGCTCACTGCAACCTCTGCCTCCCAGATTCAAGCAATTCTCCTGCCTCAACCTCCCAAGAAGCTGGGATTACAAGCATGTGCCACCACACCCGGCTAATTCTGTATTTTTAGTAGTATAGATGGAGTTTCTCCATATTGGTCAGGCTGGTCTTGAAGTCCCGACCTCAGGTGATCTGCCCATCTCGGCCTCCCAAAGTGCTGGGATTACAGGCATGAGCCACTGCACCCGGCCTGAAAAATTAGTTTTTTATCAATCTGGATTTGCACATTGTTTTCACACTTTAACATCTCTTCAATAGGAACGTATTGTTCAATCAATGACAAGTTTATTGTTCAAGGTAAACTCAGATTTGGTTGGCAGCATTTTTCCTTTCTTGGTAGTACATATACAACACATGCTTTACAATCAATGGAATCTTAGGCTAGATGAAATTTGGTTTATAATATGGAAGAGGGAGGAGAAATTTTGCCTCTTCCTCAGTTTGTTCTTTTCACCAAATATCTGTATATACCCTTCTTTCCTCATTCTGTGGACACACGCTAAAGTCTGATCCAGTTCATGCATACAGCTCAAAGTCCAGCATCTCTGGATGATATGAAGTCTTCTCATCTAAAGTTCTTTACAGTTTGGTTATATACAAACATATTTAAAATTCCCTGCCCCTCTAATATGTAATTATAAGACAGGAACAAGATAACCACAGTAGAAGCTCCTATTAAGAAGGACCTAGGTAAGGTCGGGTTTAGCCTAGGTAACAGGGCAGAGATGTGGTTCAAGATTCTCCCAGACTCACCGCCATGGGCGTGTGCTTGCTAATTCCAGGACTGGCTACTTTGTACATCCACAGGTTCACTAACGGGGGCAAGGAAAAAAGAGTTGCCCATTTTTTGTATCACTGGGATTTGATGGAAAGAGAGGCACATCTTTGGACTTGATCATTCCTACATGTAACGTTGCTACATGTCAAAGGGTTTGGAGAACATTGATTAAGGAAGCATTTTCCTGATTGATGAAAAAAATAACTCAGTTATGGTCATTTACCCCTGCTAGAAGGTTATACAGTGTATTATGTAGCATGCAGTGTGTTACATAGTGCTTAATAAAAATAAAATGAAAAAAAAAAAAAGAAGCCCCTATTAAGAAAGGGAAGAATTGTGGATACATAGCAGTCATTGGTCCATTCTAGTAATGGATACTGTCTTTTAGGTTATCAGAAACATGGTTTTTAAAATGCTTTACAAAGGCCAGGTGCTGTGGCTCATGCCTGTGATCCCACCATTTTGGGAGGCCAAGATGGGTGGATCACGTGGTCAGGAGTTCGAGACCAGCCTGGCCAGCGTGGCAAAATCATGTCTCTACTAAAAATACAAAAATTAACTGGGCATGGTGGTGGGCACCTGTAATCCCAGCTCCTCGGGAGGCTGAGGCAGGAGAACTGCTTGAACCTGGGAGGCAGAGGTTGCAAGTGAGCTCAGATCCTACCACTGCACTCCATCCTGGGTGACAGAGCGAGACTCAGTCTCAAAAAATAATAAAATAAAATAAAATAAAATGCTTTGCCAAGGCATAACATGGGTCTCCATCTTTCCAGCCCCCAATATCTCCTTTTTTTTTTTTTTTTTTTTTGCTACCTGCTACCCAAGTGTTCAGAGAGTAATAATACTTACTTTAGGTATTTAGGTATTTATTGTTGCAGTACTTTTTTCAAGGTAGCAATTTTTTTATTAATTAGGGTAATGTTAGAGGCAGTAGATAATAGACCCCAAATGTATGGCTCAAACTTAATAGATGTTTATTTCTCATTATTTTAAGCACCCAAAGCATCTGTCTCATTGGTGGTCATCTTTCCTCCATAGTGTGATTCAAGTATCTCGTCTTCTTCCATCTTGTGGTTCACTCTTCCCCTAGAGCAAAATCTGTAAATGAATCTAGCTGGTGGAAGGAGAAAGAATGGAGAAAGTATACCTTCTTCCTAAATCTTGACCTGAACATGCCACACCTCACTTCTGCTCAGATTCCACGGGTTAGAACTAGAAGGAAGGAAGGAAGGCTACATCAGGTACATGAGGAGTGGGGAAATGAAGTCCTTGTCTGAGCAGTTTCCAGTGACAACTCCATTCTCCAGAGGGGAAGCACAAATTCTGGCAGACAGCTAGCTGTTTCTGATATAAGAAGATAAGGACTGAATCTTGAATTACAGAAATTTAGTGGTGGGGGAATAAATTTTTTAGTAGTATTAAGTAGTTCCTTATAGGGTACCTCAGATTGCAACATATCAGTAACCACCAACTCTGTCTCCTAAGCCTATGTCTGTGTATTATTTTGAAATATTAGATTAAATTTATATGACAAAAAATAGAAGCAAAAACAAGAATGGTGACAATTTTTAAAAAGTAGCCTGCACTGGTAGTAGCAATCATAGAGTAGAAGTAGCTGGCATTGTTTTTAGTGATTTGTCTATATCAGGCACTGTACTCAGTCCATTTTAAGCACGATTTTATTTAAACCTTATTAGCATCCCAATGAGATGAGGAAATTTAGAGGTAAAATGACCTGCTGGGTTAAATAACATCTAAGAGTATCTCATTTCAGGGGCTGGTTCCTAACCATTGTAGAGGAGAAAAATAATTTTTCTTCTACCCTCTTAGGTTTTCTAACTGGGGCCCTGGAAGTTAAGCCAACAGAAGGTGGACTAACAAGAGAAAAACAGTTTTATACATACCTATGCGTGATAGGCTCATGAAGAAATGAGACTCAAGGAGGCAGCCAGATGATTGAGGGTTATGTATCATCATAGGCTAAGCAAAGGAAAAAGGATTTGGGGTTTTGGTTTCGGGGTGAGGGAGGCAAGTATTAGGAAGGCGAGGGGAGGAAATACGTGGTAAATTAGAATTGTGTTGTTTAACAGATAAGAGTCTTTCAAGTGCTAAGTGCTATCTCCAAGAGTAGTTCCCAGGCCAGTCGGATGCAATGGCTCACACCTGTAATCCCAACACTTTAGGAAGCCAAGGCGGGTGGATCATGAGGTCAGGAGTTCGAGACCAGCCTGAACAACATGATGAAACCCTGTCTCTACTAAAAATACAAAAATTAGCCAGGTGTGGGGCAAAGCTGTAATCCAAGCTACTCAGGAGGCTGAGGCAGGAGAATCACTTGAACACGGGAGGCAGAGGCTACAGTGAGCCAAGATCGCACCACTGCATTCCAGCCTGGGCAAGTCCTGGAGCGAGACTCCATCTCAAAACAAAAAAAAAAGAGTAGCTCCTTCCCTTTGCAAATTAAAGTTCCCTTTACAAAAGAGGAAATGTATACTCTACTTTCAAGCAGTCATAGGGAGATAGGGAGCTTTTCCTGCCTCAGACAGTTTTCAGTTGGCTTTAGCTCAAAATAATCTATATGACAAAAGGCATATTTTGGAGTGGCATATTGATATACCCTTCATCATACACCAATTATTTCTTCAACTTAAAATTCAGCAATCCTAGGAGTTCTCGAAGAAAATACTTGAGAAGTACTGAATTAGGAGTGAAAGATGATAGTGTAGGTGAATACTGTAGTTGTCAATGGTCCAATCATAAACAGAAATACAAATGAATTACCTGAAACTTCACGTTAGTCCTTGGTTAAAAAATTATAAAATGACTCCAATCATGCTTTTAGAAAAATTATATATTTCTATATAATCCTGAAAATTAAGAAATTGAAGATTCTTGTAGAGAACTTGTAGTTAAAGAGAGGTCTCCCAGTTCTGTAAATGTGTGAATACCCAATTTTGTCAGTAATACTTCCTGCTGCCTCAGGAAGAGGGAGTTTGTTGGGAGAGTTTTTCTCTCTTGATATTGACCCTTGACCCTTGAGCCTTATTCACTTTTTAATCTTTTTTTTTTTTTTTGAGACAGGATCTCATGTCCCCCAGGCTGGCGGGCAGTGATGCAAGCGTAGCTCAAACTCCTGGCCTTAAGTGGTCTCCCTGCCTCAGTCTCCCAAGTAGCTGGGACTACAGGTGTACACCACCATGCCTAGCTAATTTTTAAATTTTTTGGAGAGACATGGTCTTGCTTTGTCATGCAGGCTGGTCTCAAACTCCTGGGCTCAAGCAATCCTCCTGCCTTGGCCTCCCAAAGTGCTGGGATTACAGGCATGAGCCAGTGCACTTGGCCTCTTTTTCTAATCTTGAGGGTCATTTAGAAACTTAAAGCCAATTCCACTGAAACGCTGAAAGGTAAAGATTCTCAAGGTCCATGTATACAGAGGAAAGGATGAGCCCTATTCATGAGTGACCAAGGGTAATAAAAAAGAGAACACACCAGGCGTGGTGGCTCATGCCTGTGATCCTAGCACTTTGGGAGGCCGAGGTGGGTGAATCACCTAAGGTCAGGAGTTCAAGACCAGCCTGGCCATCATGGTGAAACCCCATCTTTATAAAAAATAAATAAATAAATAAAAATAAATACAAATTAAAAAAAAGAGAGAACACAAGCCGGTCAGTTTAACTAGAAACAAATTTGACAGCTCTTCGAAGAGGGAAGGTGGAGGGGAACTCAGACAGCTGCGTCCAGGCCCAAGGAAGGCTACACTGTAGGGAATGACCAAAGGAACTCCTTTTGGGGAAGGTGTCACTAAATGGGATATGACAGAAGTTAATGACTGTCCTTTGGTTTTCTCGTTGTCAGGTACTTCCTCTATTTTTTACTGTTTATCATTCATTCCTTTCCCTGAGCTTCTGAGCCTCAAGTGTTTCTTTCATTGTTGAGTTCCCTCCTACTGGGACTAGGTTATTTATTTTTAATTCGTTTGTTTGTTTGTTTTTGTTTGAGATGGAGTCTAGCTCTGTCACTCAGCCTGGGGTGCAGTGGTGTGATCTCAGTTCACTGCAACCTCCGCCTCCCCAGTTCAAGCCATTCTCCTGCCTCAGCCTCCCGAGTAGCTGGGATTACAGGCATGCACCACCACATTCAGCTAATTTTTGTATTTTTAGTAGAGACAAGGTTTCACCATCTTGGCCAGACTGGTCTCAAACTCCCGGCCTCAAGTGAGCCTTCTGCCTCAGCCTCCCAAGGTGCTGTGATTACAGGCATGAGTCACCGCACCCGGCCTACTTAGATTAGTTTACAAATTAACATTACACGAAATAGGTGAAAGGATTAAAAATGTGCATCCAGACAAAGGAACAGAGGAGTGTGTGTCACACTGCAAGGAGACTGTTTATTCCAGCACCTGCATGCACACCAGAGTCAGCCATCCTAGGAGATTAGACACACTCTTCAGACACTGATGATAAGGGTCTGGGAGCAACACATTCGGTTACTTTATGTCAGAGGCAGAGGCAAAAGAAGTTGTACTTTCTTCTAATAACACATTCCAGAGTGCTCACATGGGAGACTGACAGCCCAACAAATACAAATGACAAGGAAACAATTTAGGGAATGTAATACGGGAGAACTGGCTAGGTTTAAAATGTATTGCTAAAGAGTCATGCAATTTTTAACTTGTGAGAAACTTAAAGAGCCCATCTCATCTAAAGGTCGCAAACGGCAGCCGTCAGGCCAAATGTGATGTGTTTTGTTTGGTCCATAATTTGAATCAGTTGTCTGCATTTAAGTAGTTCAACGCCTCCTCCAAGTCACAGCGAGTTCGCGTGCAGCCATGTCCCAACTCCAGCCGCCTCTTCAGCTCGCCGTGGATCCCAGCTGCTCCTGCGCCCCGTGACTCCTGCACCTGCGCACCAGCTCCTGCAAGTGCAAAGGGTGCACATGCGCCTCCTGCAAGAAAAGCTGCTGCTCCTGCTGCCCTGTGGGCTGTGCCAAGCGTGCCCAGGGCTGCATCTGCAAAGGGGCGTCAGACAAGTGCAGCTGCTGTGCCTGATGGCTGTTCCCAGATGTAAGGAACGATCCCTGTGCCCAGATGGAAATAACGCAACCTCTATAAACCTGGGTGTTTTGTTTTGTTTTGGTTTGGTTTTTTTGTGCAACCCTGACCCGTTTGCTACATTCCTTTTTCTATGAAATAATGTGAATGATCATAAAACAGCTTTGACTTGGGGAAAAAAAAAAAAAAGAACAGTTCACATTTTGTAAAAATCCAGATTCCTGATTACTGCTGGGCAACTGGAAGATCTGTGGATCCTACACAGCCAGCATTTCTCCGTGGCAGTACGAAAAGCTGAGCAGTGATCGTGCCCTTTGCACGGACAGTCCCCAGTTTCCCACAATCCCTGCCTGGCCTCTTCTAATTCATTTGCATAATCTGTCTGGACTCTGTTGGAAGCTTTTGAGTTTAAAGCCCTTGCTAAACCAACCTGTTCATTTTTCTAGATAAGAAAGTGAGGTCCCAAGAAGCCAAGTGACTCGCCCAGCCATACTACTTTTTCTGATACAACGGGTATGTTGGTGTCGTTTCCATACATTCCTTTTGCCATACCATGCTCTCTCACTTAAATGGTGAGGTTTATTTAGCAAAGGAAAAGAGATTTGGAAAGGAAACATAAGTGGTGAGGTTAAAGCCTGAAGAAACTATGTTGAAAGCAGGAAAAGACAAAGGTGATGTTAATAAGAGGGTAATTTAGAGGCTCACTAACTGGAACTCAAGAGACTTCAATAGGTAATTGTTAATGGGAGGAAGTGGAAGGAAGAGAGAGGTTACTTGTGTAATAAGAACAAATGAGAGAAGCACGGGCTAAGGGAAGATGAAGAGAGAGGGTAAAACAGACACTGAATTGATCTGCTCCCATACAGAGAAAAAGCAGCAGTTGACAGAAAGGACACTGGAAAAATAAATTTCACAGTAAAAACCGAATAGAGAAAAAATTAGAAATTATAGGCTGGGCACGGTGGCTCACGCCTGTAATCCCAGCACTTTGGGAGGCCAAGGTGGGCGAATCACAAGGTCAGGATGTTGAGACCACCCTGGCCAACATGATGAAACCCCATCTCTACTAACAATACAAAAAATTAGCTGGGCAGGGTGGCAGGCACCTGTAATCCCAGCTACTTGGGAGGCTGAGGCAGGAGAATTGCTTGAACCTAGGAGGCAGAGTTTGCAATGAGCCGAGATCACGCCACTGCACTCCAGCCTGGTGTTAGAGACTCCATCTAAAAAAAATTTTTTTAAATTAGAAGTTATAAAAGATGTCTTGTTCAGATTTATTTATTTGAGGAAAAAAAGACATGTGAAGAAGAGGCAGCTTCTCAAGATTGCCTGAGATATTATTCACAACAACAAAAAAAATGTAAACAAAAAACAATTGCAAAGGAGAGCTTCACCAACAAAAGAGAATAATAATTTAAAAATTAAAAAACAATTATCTGGGAGAAAAAAAAGTTCCACAAGAAAAAAAATAAAATAAAATTCTTCCTGAAATGAAGCATACTAAAATATGCAACCCCAAAATGTGTCACTTTGGCACACAGGTTATTTGGAGCTAACAGCAATAGAGAACCAGCAGACCAAGTAAAAGCTCTTTACCTCCTCCTAATCACCTAACATGAACTATAAAGTTCCCCTTTTGTATAGAAAATTTACATTTATAAAGAAAATTTCCATTTGTAAGGGAAGAGAGCTGCTCCTGGAAACAGTATTTATCACCCGAGAGACATATCTGCATAACAACACAACTCTTATTTCCTATACATTTCATCCCCACACCTTCCCAGAACTTTCCTCCTTCCCTCAGCAGCCCAAAATTCCTTTCTCTCTGCTCAGCCTAAGATGGTACAGAAGCTTCAATCATCTGGCTGCCTCTTTGAGTCTTCTCAGTTCTTTGTGAAACTTCCATGCAGAGGTATGTAATTTAACTGTTTTTCTCGTTAGTCTGTCTTTTGTCAGTTTAATCTCCAGGGCTGCAGTCATTGAACCTAGGAGAGAAGAGGGAAGTAGTCTTCCTCACCTCGTGTTTTGACAACCCTAAGCAAGGACACCTCACTTGCTCCGGAGGCTAAAGTTGAGATCCAGGATCTCTAACAAAGCCAGCAAAAGGCAAAAATTCTTACTGAAGTCAGGCGGCTGGATTTCTGTAGGTAGAGTCTGGCTGAAGGAAGATGGCAGAATTCTCTTGGTCTTTTCCTTTCCAAATTTGCATTAGCAAGAGAAAAATATTGGTAAAATCGGTTCTTTGGATGGTGACTTGTAAATGTGGCTTTGAGCACTCACTGGTTACTGATCTTTAGCTTCCTAAGAAGAGTCATTGTTTTCCTTTGTTTCTGTCTTTGTGTGATTTATTTTAAAGAGGAAAAGAGTCATACTTTTGGAGAGCTGTCAGAGTTATAGGCATAGGCCCTGTAAGCCTGTTGTTTAAGCCAGCTTCACAGACTGATGAGTTTACAGTTTATGCTAGAGCAGCATCCATTTAGACAAACTTTGCTGTGGATAACCAATGGCAAAAAAACTGGATGAGATTCTTCTTTTGTCTCATTTTCTGTTTTGAGGGTTTAGCTTTGTAACTACTATGGTCTCTGGTAACCAGTCTGGTTCCTGCCAGCTGAGAGGGCAAGGTTGTCATGCCTGCATTGGGTGGCTAGCTAGTAGGTTAGGAAAACCAAAGCATGAAATGAACAAGCAGCATTTTGTTTGGCCAATCTTGTAGCTGTCAGGCGAGTTTGCCTTAACAAGGGGCCCCAGTCCATCAGGGGCCTTTATTGTCACTCTTTATTGCCTTGTTTGTGCTGGGAAATGTACCATCCCAGTATTACCTACCTGATATCACAGATAGTGAGTCTGTGATTGAAGGCACCTCAATTTTATGGGAGACTGTAGTTTCCATATTGACAGTGACAATGAATTTCTTTGCTTTTCAGGCTATCTTTGGGAGTAAGGAATGGGTACTTTCTCCTTTGAACCCTCTTTGGGGATGTCTCTTGTGTCTACGGTTAAGCCATAAAAAGGCTGGTTGGTTTAGAGTCACATTGGACTAGGTATACCTTTGAAAACATGGACTTTATATCCAAAAGGACTTTTTCTTTTTTTTTTTAAGATGGGGTTTCACCATGATGGCCAGGATGGTCTTAAACTCCTGACCTCAGGTGATCCACCCACCTCAGCCTCCCAAAGTGCTAGGATTACAGGCGTGAGCCACCGCGCCCGGCCCCAAAAGGATTTTTTCTAAGAGAGCTCGCACCCTAAAACAAATGTCTTACTGGTACCAATAGGAAAATCAGACTGCAGGAAAGGCAAATTAAAAATTAAGAACTATTTGGAAGCAAAATATACAAAAATCTTAAAAGTCTTCTGTATTATTTCATTCTCACATTGCTATAAAGAAATATTCAAGACTGGGTAATTTATAAAGAAAAAAGATTTAATTGGCTCGTGGTTCTGCAGGCTGTACAGGAAGCGTAGCTGTTTCTGCTTCTGGGGAGGCCTCTCAGGAAGCTTACAATCATGGCAGAAGGTGAAGGGGAGCAGGTAAGTCTTACATGGTCAGAGCAGGAGGAAGATGGGGTGGGGGGGATGTGTGCTACACGCTTTTAAAACAACCAGATCTCATAAATCACTTATTATCACAAGAACAGCGTGGAGGGGATACTGCTAAGCCATTTATGAGGCATCACTTCCCACCAGGCACTATCTCCGACACTTGGGATAATAGTTGAACATGAGATTTGGTGGAGACACAGATCCAAACCATATCATCTTCCCTACAAATATTGGTGAAAAGTAATAGCCATTATTTAGGAGGTTACCTTAATTAGGAGGTTACCTTGTGTTCCATCTGCCAAGAACACAGAGTGGATCCAACTATTTTACATAAACTAGTGAGTTTTGTAATATTATGCCTGACTCATGGTTAAAAGTTTAAAATGAAAGCTATGAGATTTCTACTGGCATCTGTCTGTGTGTTTACATATGTTTATATGTGTGTTTTGTACATTGATATTCTTCTACCTCTGGATGGTATTGCCAAAATTTATCAAAAAACTCTGCATTAACTGGCTTAGAAAAAAAAGTGCTCATATACATTAAATATTATTAAAACTCTCAGAAAAGTAGAAATTAATCCAAAATTTGCTTTCAAATTCACTTGCTCTGGGATAACCTTTGGTAAATACAGCTAGTTCAATATTGTTAAATACAAATAGGTATTTCTCCAGATTTGTCAGCATTCAATATAATGCAGACATACAATTTTATTCTACTTTGATTTACTAGCCAAATAAGCTGTTATCTCTATTAGATATGTAAGATTATGAAATTATAATTCAACCTAAGAATAAAATGTACAATAAAAATGAATTGTTTGGTGTATATCAAAGATGGCAGTTAAGAGGGAAAGAGAGAGTAATACAATTAAATTTTAGGTTCTTTATTTCTGTGATTTTTGGTATCTACTGCTCATGTCTGTCACAAATTTATTAACAAGAAAATAAACTTTAAATGATGACTTGCTTTATTTAATGTTGTGTGAAATTTTCATTGATAATCCTAGCATAATTGTTAGAAACAAGTAAATTAAATAGATGTAAGTGGGACAAACTCTATAGCTGACCTTTCAACAACAGTTATGTTTTATAATATGTCTGCTTAAATACAGTATCCAAAATCTTTTTGGTAGCCTAAAACCTCAAAGATATAGAAAGCTAAGTTAAATGAAGTATAGTCATTTAATATTTGATCATTTCTAAATAAGATATAATACTGAAATGTTATTTACTTAACATAAGTTTATCTATATTCGGCTTCTTTTTACAGAGAGACTAAAAAATATTTGAGTTTGCTAGCCAACATATTCTTTTTGCCACACTGAAAAAGTGTACTATGAGGAAACGTGGCTCTAGAAATTGTGAAAGGGTATATTCATAAAAGTGCTAATCTGCAGAATGCTTCTATGTATAATAGTTCACAATTGGCTACTTCCTTGTTTTCACTGGAAATTAAGGTATTAATTATTAAAAACTCTAATCAATATACGTAAATGAACTATTAGGAATAATAAGGGTGAAGGAGAAAAGTCTGCATGCAAAAGTATGCAAAGAAAATAAGATGTATTGGACATAAGGAGGGAACATCACACACCAGGGCCTGTTGGGGGTTGTGGAGGGGGAGGAGAGGGAGAGCATTAGGACAAATACCTGATGCATGTGAGGCTTAAAACCCAGATGATGGGTTGATAGGTGCAGGAAACCACCATGGCACATGGATACCTATGTAACAAACCTGCACGTTCTGCACATGAATCCCAGAACTTAAAGTAAAATAAAATTTTTAAAAAGGAAGATGTGTTTTGGCAAGGAAAAATATGAGGTATGAAAGATGCATTTTTATTAAGGAAAAATAAGAGTAATTTTGTGCTACAGTAGTTTAATGTTATTTAAAGATTATTTCAGAGTGAGAAAGAGGAAAATAAAGGACAAAAACCTAGGCAGGTATAGGAAGTTGTCAAAAGAGAGAGAGAGAATTTTGTGCGGTCAAATGTCTAAAATAAATGGGACTGGGTGCTGTGGCTCAGGCCTGTGATCCCAGCACTTTGGGAGGTTAAGATAGGATGATCACTTTAGACCAGAAGTTTGAGACCAGCCTGCACAATATGGAGAGACCTGAGACCCTGTAAATTAGCCAGACGTGGTGGCATGTCCCTCTAGTCCCAGCTACTCTGGAGGCCAAGGTAGGAGGATCACTTGAGCCCAGGAGTTTGAGGCTGCAGTGAGCTACGATCGTGCCACTGCACTCCAACCTGGACAACAGACTTAGACCTCATCTTTAAAAAAAAAAAAATTAAACTAAATAATAAAATTAAATGGATTTATTATAATGTGTGTGTGTTTGTGTGTGTGTGTGTGTGTGTGTGTGTGT
>NW_022437024.1:101134-103041 GCF_009761245.1 Sapajus apella
TTTATTATAATGTGTGTGTGTGTGTGTGTGTGTGTGTGTGTGTGTGTGTGTGTGTGTTTTGAGACAGGGTCTTGCTCTGTCTCAAGGCACCAGGCTGGAGTGCAGTGGTACGACCTCGGCCTGGAGTGCAGTGGTACGATCTCGGCTCACTGCAACCTCCGCCTCCCGGGTTCAAGCAGTTCTCCTGCCTCAGCCTCTTGACTAGCTGGGACTATAGGTGCGCGCCACCATGCCCAGCTAATTTTTGTATTTTTAAAATTAGAGACGGGGTTTCACCATGTTGTCCAGGATGGTCTCGATCTCTTGACCTCGTGATCCGCCAGCCTCGGCCTCCCAAAGTGCTGGGATTACAGGCGTGAATCACTGCGCCCGGCCTATAATGTTTAAAAATAAACTCTAATCAATAGTGTGCTGATGCAGAACTGGAATTTGAATTGTTGGTTTGTTACTAATAAGAGAATGTAAAAGGGTTTCTTTATCTGTTGAGTACTTTGCCTAGGAAGCAAAGATTCTGTGACTTATCAAAAATAATTTCCTACTGTAGTTCCAGCTACTTGGGAGGCTGAGGCAGGAGGAGCCCAGGAGTTTGAGGCTGCAGTGAGCTATGATCACAGCACTGCGCACTAGCATGGGTGACAAAGCAAGACCCCAAATCTTTAAAAATATTTAATAACTTCTTATGCTTCATGTTGTCTTTAGCATTTTTTTAATTACTTTTTAAAAGAAGTATGGAAAAACCTAAGGTTTTGTTTCGGGTTTGGTTTTTTGCAATTATGTGACCTTCTTCATTTACCTTTAAAATAATTTTCCCTTTGGTTAAATAGATAACAAAGTATTGTTTCATAGTTACCTGTTATCCTCTTTTTATCAAGGGTTCAAACCTTTTGAAATGTTTGATAGTCTTCCCCAAATCAAATTTTAAAGCCTTTTCCAATATGCTTTTCTTTTCTTTTTTTTTTTTTTTCCTAAGTTTTTTGTAGAGATGGGCTCTCTCTGTGTTGCTCAGGTTGTTCTTGATCTCCTGGCCTCAAGAGATCCTCTCACCCTGGCCTCCCAAAGAACTGGGATCACAGGCATGAGCCACTCTGCCCAACCTGATTCTGTAGTCTTTTTTACTTTTGTTTTTGTTGTTGTTTTTTGTTTGCTTGTTTGTTGAGACAAGGTCTCATTCTGTCACCTAGGCTGGAGTACAGTGGTGCGATCTTGGCTCACTTCAGCCTCGACTGCCCAGACTCAAGTGATCCTCCCAGTGTAGGCTCCTGACTAGCTGGAACTACAGACATGCACCACCACATCTGGCTAATATTTGCATTTTTGGTAGAGATGGGGTTTCACCATGTTATCCAGGCTGATCTTGAACTCCTGAACTAAAACGATCTGCCTGCCTCAGCCTCCCAAAGTGTTGGGATTAACGGCATGAGCCACTGCGCCGGCCCGGCCCCAGTCTTTTTCACTTTCAAACAACTTTGACATTCCACAAAACACTGCTTGAAAATCTCAAAGGATTTGCTCTCTCACCTTGAAAAGGAGAGATGTTACACCGATTAGATTTATTTGAAATGCTAAATTACATGAGAATCATTGCCAACTAAAACATGATGCTTAACCTTTTTTATATTTGTATAGGTATGTAATTAATATGTGTCTCAAAAACTGTATAAAGTTCCTGAATATTTATCAATCTTCGCTGTTAGTATGTCCTGATAAAGTGTTATCACGCATAAGCACAGTTATTATTATAAAATGCTGTACACCACAGAAATAACCAAATTTCCTTGTTAATTACACTGTAATGAACTCTCCTCAGATCTTTAATCATGGTTATTTTTAAGTCTTTTGTCATTCACAACCAATTATTGTTTTACAATTCTTCTCTGAATGCTTTTGCAATCAGGTGAAAATGCTTC